>NC_136495.1:143979055-144004055 GCF_053919585.1 Euprymna scolopes | reverse complement strand
TTAAAGAAAAGAATACGTGAAAATGAAATAAAACAAAGCTGTCGGGTTCCGCTAATGCAAGGTCGAGTTATTGAAAGCAATTATGAGTGAAAAACAAGAGTCAGTTAGTTCGTTTTTCTTTTTGTTTGTGTAGCTACGATTGTATTGTCGCGTGACGTTTGAAAATGAAAACTGATAAAAGAATTAAGATGTTGATGTAAGAAATTAGAGCGTACCTGAGAAGAAAACAACGATAGACCTAATAAGTCATAATATGACATTAAACATTTGCAGTGAATGAGAGAATGATTCTGTTGATATCGGTTATAGATATATTAGCATTTTATTTCTGTCGTTCGAAAAAAGCTTAAAAACAATTCACATGCTTAAATAGCAGAACCTCAACCTCCTTAGAAAGCGGCACTTTAGATTGTTTCCCGTCATCTTTATTCTACTTGCCCGGTTGTACAATACGCTATATATGATATTCTAATTTATGCAGATTTTGTATATAATAATAGGTTAAATACTCTATTGATTATTATGAACAATAATTTGCCCGCTACACTTATTCGCAAAATAAACAAATAAATAAAATTGAAAAATAATAATGATAACTTCGCTCATCAGGTTTCAGTCTGTGTTTGTTTACGATATCACGCACTGGGCTTGACGATGAATGCCCTGGAAAAGTCATTAATGATAAATATTTAGTTTCACAATATTCAAACGAAAAACTGTTAGTAAGCACTTTTAAATGTCATATCTTTTTTTATCGTAAATTGAAATAATTAAAAAATAAAAGACGAAAATAAAATAGTGATGTACATCAGTGATTGAATCGTAAACTATTATGTTGGATTGGAATGATCCAACAGTTAGTTGCATACCCAGGTACCAATAAATCTGGGGTTTTTTCAAGGAAATTAATTTGTTTAGATTTGATTATCTCCCTTGTCTGGCGGAACTTAGAATATCCCCTTGTAAAAATTGTTATTTTTATTTATAAGAAATTAAAGTTCTTTTCATGATAACATTTTTTCGAGTCCTGATATATATCGGATTGATTTCTTTACAAAACATATCCAAGAACACTGCCAAACATATAAATTCGATTTGTATATTAGTTGCAGAAGATAGGGTTAGATGTTTTGGAATGTACGAGGAAGGAATTTGTACACACAATGACTTTTATGTTATATATATATATATATATATATATATATATATATATATATATATATATATATATATATATTGTGTATATTTAGGCAGCATTTTCTCATTTAAACAAATATTATTGAATAGCACGGAATTATTCTGTTTTACAATTTTCCGTTTTATCATCTCCAATCTCCGAATAGTCCTTTTTGTGTTCTTCTCGAAATTGCATATGTTGGATCCATAATCGCGAGCGCTTTCGACAGTACTTCTATCATCCCTAGGCATATTGTAGAAATAAATGTAGAGATTGTATTTTAATTTACTTATATATATTTTTCCTAGTCACGTGGTAATTTGTTACAAGTTAGGTGGCGGACTTTTTTTTTTACATATATTAAACACATTTATATATACAAACACATATATACATTATCAAATATTTATCCCAAACATTTCAAAACGTTCCGGCTGCACTCATAATTAATATCATTTATTTTAGGATTCTGTTAAATATGACAACTAGTGGCTACACATATGCAAATATGTTTCAGTGACCACCCTGCTAGGGAAAATCACATCATCAGGCGAATAATATCTACGAAAGTATCAGTCAAAAACATTACCTTTTTATAATAAAACCAACCTATAGGAGTATGTCATTGCCAAGGGTAAAAGGGGTAACCAGATAAAATAAGTTATCACATTATACAAACTCCTGTGGGCTTTCGCAATATAATTTTACAATGATGCTTTTTTAGTTAGCATTATTTAAGGAATACGAATTTTTGAAGAATAAGTCTTATACCAGTGCAAAAACTCTTATTAACGTGTTTTACAGTCAAATTGATTATTAACGTTTTTAATATTATAGTTGATATAAAATCATACATATATAAATATAAACGCAAACATGCATATACATATATATATATATATATATATATATATATATATATATATATATATATATATATATATATATATATATATTTACGTCTAGTTAAATACGGCATATTTTCTTTTTTTCTGAGCTATCATTGTAAAGTTACAATTAGCCGGACAATCTTTTCCTTTCAGCAGGCAAGTTGTACGGAACAAAACCCAGTGATTTAATCAACCATATTCTTTTCTATTCTGAGGATACTAAAAAGAGCTCTCGGTTGGTTTCAATAAAAAAGCGGGGCAATGTTGGCAGCTGGTTTCAATTACAATCTTCAAAGGAAGAAAAATAAAAAAAAATTAAAAAAGAGAAAAGATGAGTACATTACATAAAAGTACTATTCAATATTTACATTCATCTGCTGAGATTATTAATCCCTTTCTTTATACATTAGACTAGTTATGCTTTATATAGATAATACACATTTAAAACACCACATTTCATTTAAAACAGGTGGTTAAACGTTTAAACCTTAATAAAATTATGAGAGGATTGATAAACGATTGAAATAATTAGTAAATAAAATATCTATGAGATGGTTATTTATGATTAAAAAACGATTAAAAATGAAAAAGTGACTTTCAGTTAACTATACTCAGTTTACTCGGTTTAAAATATGCAGGAGATTTTTTCTGAAGATACTTATAATAGCATTCAACGATTCACTCATCTCTAGTGATTAATTAGGAATTACATAGTTTACAAAGTTATGTTTTGTATAAATGCAATGCATTATTTCATTTATTACCCGACGACGAAGATATAAATCGTTTAACTCATTAGACTAATTACATTTAAAACAAGTAATTAACGTTTAAAATCAATAAAATAAAATGAGATGATTAATTAATGATTGAAATAAGTAGTTAAACATTTCAAAGATAATGAAGTTATCTATATATATATATATATATATATATATATATATATATATATATATATATATATATATATATATCAACATAAAAGTGAGAAAGTAAGGTACGTCGAAGTGAAAGTACTATGCATAATTTAAATTTAAATCAATCTGGCTAAGAGTATATATCTCTTTCTATCTGATTACATTACACTACCCATGTTTAAACTAAAAGATTCATGTTTAAAATGAAGAGCTTTAAGATGCGATAGATAATTAAAGATTAAACAAAGTATTGAATAACTGTCAATCTAATGTACTCTTTTACTCAATATAGAAATATAGTAGTTTATCTCGTTTAAATCAAACACTTAATTTTACTTTAGTGGAATTTTAGACATTATATATTTTCGAAAAGTAAGGCATTACAGTTACAATACATTATTACTTTATCCGTTTTTTTTAACTTCTTTAGTGTGTTATAAATGCTTTAGTGTATGAATTTGAAAATGTTTACAAGAGATAGCTGTTTCTTGTTTTATATTTAAAGGTCTGTCACGATCTTTAAATTTAGTTATCTCCAGCTTTTCATGGAGGCATAGAAAACACGGCGCCTGGAATGAAAGGCATACATTAGCACTTTTGATGATTTTCCATTCTAAACTAGATGGTTTATTCTCCTTAATAAATCTCCAGTAGAATATTGACAATGAAGTATCTTTCTCATATATTTGATTCATCATAGATCTTTTATGTCCATAGAATCTCTCCTTAAACGTCAATTGCGTACTACCTATATAAAACTTCTCTTCATTTGGGTTTTTCTCTGGAAATATTTTTGCTTGATATACTACTGAAGGCGTTAAACATTTATTATTTAAGGGACAAGTATTAGGTATTTGACAGCTACAGTTCTTATAGCTTAAAAATCATACACATTAACTTTAGAATCATTTACACTAGTTGTGTCGTTGCTATAATTATTTAGTATATTATTATTATGTTTTTTTATATAATCCTTTCACAATTATCGCAACAGTTTTAATTTATTTTAAAGTATTTCTATTAAAAATACTATGAAGTGTATTTCCTTGTGGAAAGTGCTTTTCTACAAGTTGTAAAACTTTTTACCAAGTTTCGTTTTAGCGAGCTATTAAATGTAGTTGAGAACCAAATCACTTTTCTATTTCTATTTTTGATCTGCTATTATTATTATTATTATTATTATTAGTATTATTATTATTATTATTATTATTATTATTATTATTATTATTATTGCAATCACCATTATTAGTATCCTTACATGTAATGTTCACGTTTTTGTATCCGCTTTTTTTTAGTGCTAAGTTATATATATTTTTATAATTATTAAATACTGCTTCATTTGGCGAGTTATTATTAATTCTGCTTTCTACCGAAACTGGAATGCGTTTTATAATGACAGGCGGTTAGATTGGGGATGAATGAAGAGGGAATTGGTATTTTCTTTCATATATGGTTTAAAATATTATTTTGTAAACCGAAACTTACATCTAGAAAGTTGACCTGTTTAGGTTACTGTGGATCTCAACTGTGAGACCAAAAATCTTCATTTTTTATGTATTATTTGTCTGATTTGATCAAATTTTATATTAGTAGCAGTTTTTACAAACATTAGTCCATCGTCTCTGTATAATCCTATGTTCCCTATTTAAATATAATTATTTTTTGTTAAGGTATATAATATGTAAAGACGTACAAGATTCGTTAGTTCAGCTGAGTCTAGCGAGCCCACTGAGACGCCGAAATAATTGTTTCTCGCCTTTTTTTCCATTGTCCAGCATTACTAACTAAAATCGTAGGTCGGTACTTAGTTATAATTCAACTTTCCTTCAGAAATATTTGTATGGTTCTTTGCAACTTCCACTATGTCTTTTACGAATAGATTTTTCCTGATTGATTGATAGTAATCACAAATATAAAATTGAATGAGGGCACATTTTTTCTTATATTAACAAACCATTTAATCGAATCCGATGTATTAATCCATAAGGTAAGATTAAAATGTGGCTTCAATATTAAATTCGTTCTTTTTAATATTTCTTTACTAATTCTTCATATCGCAGGTCGTATAAGTTCTATTAATCTTGATGTTGGCTTCGTATTAAAGTTAGTCTTGTGATCCTTTAAAAGGAGATACGCTTGGTTTCCTACCAGTTTACCTACCCTGTCGCTTATTTGTAAGTTATAGGTAATTTCTTTACTATTCTTATTTATTAAATCAATAATGTCATTATTATTGGCTTTATTATAGTCTTTCGTAAGGTTTTTCAATTGCTGTTTATTTAATTTATAAAAGTTACTGGTTTTGCCAGGTTTGACGAAGATATATTTAGAATTATTTATTTCTTTTACGATGGTGTCGAGTTTTTCTGGAAATTATTTTTATATTTGTGGAATTCAAGATTCTTAATTAATGAGTAAAGTTCCTTTGAAAACAAAACTGTTAGTGGAATAATTGGTGTGTGTGGGGGTTCCTTCTTTTAAATCTTTATCGTTCTTTTGTATTGTTCATGTTTTTAACCTGAATGAAGAATGAAGCTTTCCACTTGATTCTTTTTATTAGCTCATCCATTTTTTAATGAGTTGATGTAGGGGATCCTTAATCCTTTGGGTTGGGATGTTTTTGAGTTGATCCTCTTTATTTTTAGTATCCTGTATATATATATATATATATATATATATATATATATATATATATATATATATATATATATATATATATATATATATATGTATGTATATATGCATGCATATATATACATATATATATATGTGTGTGTGTGTGTGTGTGTGTGTGTATATATACTAGCATTTAAGCCCAGCGTTGCCCGGGTGTTTGGATGTGTATGTTGAACAAAAGAAAAGTGGTAGTAGGAAGGCAGGCTCGAAACCGTACAGCGAAGGAGGAAAAGAACGGGGAACAAAACCAGACGTCTTTGCTGTTTGGACCACCGCCAACCTGGAAGTGACTTATGTTTAAATTAAGGTTTGACAATAGAAATGAGAGGATGCCTTTCAAAAGTATCGACGAAAAACGCGGTCGCCTGTAGAAAATTGCCAAGTTGAAGGCGAAGATAGTAATGTTTTTAGACAATTTTTCGATATTTGTCGTCTGAAAGGTCGTCCTCCAAAACGATACTGATTTTAATAAAATCCCTCGCCTCTGTCATTTGTGCATACATATATTTATATATTATTTTACTAAACAATTTCGATAACCGATTCGAAATCATGCCTTATCTCTGAATGCCCTTATGTAAAGTTTCCAATTTTTAGACGAGATATTGTCTGAGTAATTCGGTAGAGACTGTAGAGGTTAATTTGTTTTTACTCTGACACCTATTATGACACCTTAACGTGTATTGCTTTGGGTTCAAATCAATTTATTAAAAAAGATCCATGTCCCATGAACCTATATCTACAATTTTAACTATTTAGACCCAAAATTAGCGGAGGAGTTCGGTAGAGTTTTCAAAGGCCAAATTGTTGAACTTTGACCCCTTAACAGCCAAATTTCCTGCCCGAAAACCGACCAGAAAGATGTTCCCAAGTCTCAGTACTCTGTATACCAAATTTTGAGTATGTAGACTTAAAATTAACAGAGTTATTGCGTAGAGAATTGTACACAGACATACACAGTGTCGCACAGACACACAGAACGGTCCTAGATATGACCTGAAACTTTATCCGATGGTGAAGCCCCACCTTGCGGGCCTTGGGGAGTGTGGAGCCACCCTTTTATTGTCATTGCTCCCAGGTCCACTCTGACCCGGAGTTGTAGTATCTGTTAGGGTCCCAACTATGGGTGAAATAGAATCCGGCTTTAAAAAAAATATATATACTCCCTTAAAAACCGTTCCTCAAAATAACTACATTCGGCATTAAATAACCTGAAAAACCTGATGCCGTAAAACAAAAACAACCAACCAACCAACCAACAGACACACAGACACGTTCACTTTTATAGATATATAGAAATGTATGTGTATATATTAATATATATATACCTGTACATATGCGTATGTATGTATGCATGTGTGTATGGATGTATGTATGCACGTATGAATGTATGTATATAACTATTTACATATATATGACGCATCCCATAGACGAACTACATAAACGCCACGGTACATTTCACAAAAAAAAAAACTGTCAAATGTTTGGAGAATAATTATATTTAATTGAGCCTTAATATCGTAATTCAATATTAAAGCAAAATGTGTACGTGCGTGTGTGCGTGTGTGCGTGTATTTTTATGTCTCGCAAAAACCTTTTTCACACGCGACAGACCCTTACCAGATCGAAATCGTTTTGAAGCTCGATGTCTACGACGATAAAAATAGATAAATCGGCCAAAAATATTAATCCCTTCATCCTCAACTGGGCAGTTTCTTACAAGGAGAGGGTCACCTTATAGCGGACATTTTTTTAAAGTCATCATACGGGCTTCCAATGACTAACCTTAATTTTAACGGCAGACAAGTCGTATATCATTTTTTTCTTAGTTAGAGTCTTACGTAATGAGACTTTTTACTGTAAAACAAACACTGAATTATTTTACCATTCCGTTTAATTTTTTTACCGGATGTTCACGAGATCAGTATCGTTCTTTAAGCTCGACTCCTCCGAAGACAAATATCAAAATATTGGTTGTACATTAATTCCTTCACCCTAAACGTGGCACTTTTTCTACAAGAACGAGTCGTTTTTTGCGCGGACATTTTCGATAGTCATCTCTTTTTTCGGTTGACTAGCCTTCATTTTAACGTTCGCCACCGCTGGTCACGCGATGGGAGCAACGACGAAGACGTCACCTTTTTTTCACGCTCTTTTTCTCCTTCAGGGTACCTTCGAGCCTGCCTACCTACTATCACATTTTCCCCCCTTTTTTGGCTCAACACACACCTAAAAACAGCGTTTTGAAAGTGGGATCATCGCTAAAAAACGCCAACAAAAAATCTTATATTTAATAATAATAATAATAATAATAATAATGATAATAATAATAATAAATACATACATACATACATGTGTGTGTGTATAATGAAGGAATGTCATCATAAAACTTACTAATGTATATGAATTTAATCGTTTATTTAATATAGATTCAAATGTAGGCGTTTGCCTTGCAGCCGGTATAATTTTTAGAGTCGACTTTTTAATCCACCGAGATTCATCGCAAATTATATTTTGCCATTACAAAACTGCAAGGATGGTCTACTAATTTGGTACACCTGTACTAAAGCGTTGCCATTCAGGGACACTAATTCATTCATTGGTAATTTTTGTAGACTCAAAGAACTGATCTGATATGGGGCAGAGTGAGTGTTTCCGACGCTGCTCGTGAATATGCGGATGGTGTTAATATCGGGATTAGCCAAGAAGTGTGATAAAGGGATATTTGAGTTAGACTACAGCGGATATCATGATGACGCAAATCACTGGAAGATAAAAAAAAGTTCATTTCCCTTTTGTAGAGAAAAACTACTATTAAGGAATAGCTCTAATAAATGCATTTGCCATTTTGGGAAAGCTGTGCTTAGTTGGCCAAACAACTGGGAGATGCACTACGACGTTTACAAACCTTGAAATGACCTTTCTGCAAGCCTTCATTATACCCCATCGAATACACTAAATTTATCAGAGATTTAATTAATGAAAAACATTCAATGAGTCTGACTATAGAGGACATTAGAGAAAACAAGCAGGTGTATTGTCTTATCATGCCGTCTATCATTCGATAAAACAGACGAAGTGGTGTGCCGTGCGCGATAATAGCGCAGAATAGATGTCTCAATCATTCAATGAACACGGACTACAGGGACCTGATTTCATTACTCACTTTGTGGTGTTTTTGTCCGTTTCTTTCGTGTGGGATCTAGAGGTGATTTTTTGTCCAATTTTTAGTAGACGCTTGCAATGAAGATTACCTCGTGTTTGTGTGGTGGAAAAATTGCAATATGGACAGCGAACCACGCACATATCGCATGTCACACATGTGTTTGGTACTGTGTCGTCCTCAGATCGAGGAAACTTTGCACTTAGAAGTATTGCAACGGAAGAAGAATTTGACATTTGGGATGGAGGTTGTAAGTTTTATAAAAAGAGAATTTTATATGATCGATGCCTGTCTCTACATCTAAGGAGGCTGTAGGTTTCATCAATAAAAGCATACCTCTCTTTAAAGAAAAGGTCTCGTTTTATCCAAGTTTCTGTTGAATTCTTGCGAAGTGCTACAGAAATACTAATGACATTCGAACGAAGGAATTAATGAATAAGGATATTCACAATCGCAATGATAGCATGCCAATGGAAAACAATTTTTTGGTTATTCATCGGTATATTAAGTGAAATATTTTTCAGTTCACGATTATGCTAAAGGACACGCCCATCACCCGACGATGTTTTTTCCTTCTTCTCAGTTTCGCGTATGGCCCTTTATATTTCATTGCCCCATTTATCTTAAAGGAGAAAAAGATTCTGCAGAAAATGTACAAGAACCTGTTAGACTGCAAGAATCCTATACTAGAAAGTCTACAACAACGGCGACAGTGGATTGCAAATGACAAAACCCTGGATGCTATCAGCGTTAAAATATGTTTAAGTTCCACTGATTTTAATAAGATGGGTTCGAGGAAAATACAACATTAAGCAGATATTAGCACAATTAGATATAGGAAATGTTCATACAATCGTTTGAACGATCCTGATTAGCGAATGAATTGCTTCTTATTTATGGAAAAGACTAGAGTCACTCCCATGAAAACCGTCATTGTATCAGCCCTGTCGGTGGGGCTTTATAATACGCCGACTGCCCCCCCCCTGCAGAGGGTAAACGTCCCTCAATGGGGGTCCTGGATATGAACTTAACCTATATCCAGTGGTGAGGCCCCAGCTTGTCGGCTTTGGAGAGTGTGGAGCCACCCTTTAATTACCATTTCTCCCAGGTCCACTCTGACCCGGAATGGTAATACCTGTTAGAGTCCCAACTATGGGTTAAATAGAAACCGACGTGAAAACAACAAATATATTCTATTAAAAATGTTTTTCTTCAAAATCTTTGGATTCGGCATTAAATAACCCGAAAAGGGTTGATATGCCGTAAAACAAAACCAAGCAACCAACCGTCATTGTATCAAGACCTGAATTCATCGCACTTTTCATCTCTGTGAGGATCAGTTTAACACAGCTTGAAGAGCTAGGCATCCCGAATGTTGTTGGGTGGTATTGGACAAACAGTAATATTGTCTTCAGTTATATAATAAATGAGGCCTGTGGCTTTCACATCTCTGTGGTAAAAAGCGTTCAGTGGAGCTACATTTATTCGGTAAATAACATTGAGGACATTGCATCATGTGGATAAACGTTTAAGCAGATGATTGGAAATGCAATGCCTATTCCCCTACAATTTACTGTAAACGCAGAGGCCAGTGATGCGGGGTTACTAAAAATTTTGCTGAGAAGTGACAGTCAAATTAGTATTAGAAATGTTAATCCACAGGCACAAAAATAAGCTGCATCACATATCTCGCAGGTGCATTCTGAGGCAATATGTAATCGCCAACCTTATCCCATGCAATTGGCTTGCGGTTCTATATGAATTTATTCTGAGTAGGGCTACGCAGTTATAGACACGGGATGTTTCTCATCTATATTTGGCGCAAATCGTTGTTAGATGTTTAAGGAGCAAGGTGTGAACGTTGTGATCATCAATGACTTCTTCCAAGCATGTTGTTCTGTAAGGAATGTCGTGAATTGAACTCAAATATCGAGGGTAATTTAAATTAACGCCATGGTTATTCAGGATATATAACTTGACTACGACATCTTAATTGGAATTGACGCATTAAGAGTTTTAGCTGGCATCATGGTTGATGCAGTACACATGTAAGAGTTGAGAGATGGAAAGATGTGTGTTCGGTTATGACAACTGTCAGGCATTTTCCACGTGTTTGGTTACATAACTTCTAAAATACACTTTGGATGTTACTCTCTATAAGGCGTTAACTTTAGTTGAAATCGGATGTTCCTACTTTTATCGGAATTTTCTGATTATCAATAATTGATATTAAGAAATGAGATTTCGAGTCAAAACCTCTCTAAGAACACTGTCAAGAAACACTGTGAAGAACATTTATTTCTGTATACGTGAGTATATTTCTTACCTTCTGGACAAATTGTTTCGAGGGGGGATAGGAATTAAACATATATTCAGATTCTGTTTTTTTAGAAGCAAATGCCATATTATCTCATGAAAAAGCATAATGAATTACACAAGCTTATGCTCAATTCTTTGACATACACGATCATGAATATATTTTGTATCGTCTGATAAAATCTACTATACATTGTTGCTACAGAGACTCTTTATATCACTATTTAAAAATATAAAATGGAATAATCATAATATTACAAATGTATTTAAGAGTAAAGAAACTCGAAATACTGATCTAACAATAACATGGATATGATGCTACAAGTGATTGTTAATTGATTGATAAGTGGTTTCAAATGTATAAGCCAAATGATTTAATTTTTAGAATTAATGAAAAATTTAATCTTATAGTTATAATAAGATATATCTATGGTACATCTTATAAGATGCACTATATATTTTAATATATATATATATATATATATATATATATATATATACTCATTAAATTAACGTGTATAATTTCATCTCGGAAGAATTAGTTAAATTTAATAAGAAATAAATAAATAAGAAATAAATAAAAAATACATATAAATTAATTAAAATATATAGGAGTGGGGTTTAAAGTATAAGGAAATCCTGGGTTGGATATGGTCTATAATTTTTAGGTCTAAACAAAATTCATAAATTTTATAAACTTGAATTAAAATTAGAATTAGTTTTAACTTATATACATTTATTTACTTATAATTAAAATATCATGTTATCAAAGGAGGAAAGTCTGAAACACGCTTATTAGTATGTGAGGATACATACAATGATAACACAAAGTATGCTTAAATAAGGAACAAGTTCGTAAAAATTTTATTGAAATAGATTGCCGTATGTAGAATTGAGTAAATGTTGTGGAATGTAAACATTCAAAATATTATTATTCTAATTGGAATTCATTATTGAGATGAGTATTTTTTATATTAATGTATTTATTGCGGACTATTATCCTCATCTTTATTAGCTGTTGCTATTCCTCTGGCCTTAGTCAGGTTGTAACCGCGACGGATAGGAACTTTGAATCTCTTAACTTCACTCTAAGCAATCACTGCCGTCCGTAGTTGTTGTCAGCTCACCAATATGCTGGCCAAGTAAGCCTCTGGCCGGCTTTGGGTAGGATTGAAACCCGTATCCTCAGACAATCATCATCTGGAACCGTAGGGATTCAATGTTTTTATCAAATGCACAACGGGACCCGAAGGGCGATCAACGTTGCATTTTTGATCTTATGAATCCACGTTTTATTTTTTATCTGATCTTCCATGGTCCGCTCCGTACCGAATAGTGTGTGTATATATATATATATATATATATATATATATATATATATATATATATATATATATATATATATTATTTTATTGGAATTCATATTCTCATATTTATTAGTTGTTGTATCACGACGTTTCGGCCAACTATTCCTCTGGCCTTCGTCAGGTGGTAACCGCGGCGGATAGGAACTTCGAATCTCCTAATTGCATTCTCAGCAATAACTGCCATCCGTAGTTGTTGCCGTCTCACCACGTATTTGGCCAAGTAAGCCTCTGGCCGTTTTTGGCCAAGTAAGCCTCTGGCCATTTTTGGCCAAGTAAGCCTCTGACCGTTTTTGGCAAAGTAAGCCTCTGGCCGTTTTTGGTCAAGTAAGCTTGAGCTTTCAAGATATGTACATCTATATAATGTATTTTAGTTGCCTATCAGAGAATACTCACACCTTTTTTTCTTTGTTTTATATTGTTGCGAATTACTCCTTTTTATCTCACCATAAAAGATTATATATAATTAAGCTCGTCCTGGTCTTTTATTCTCCAATTCTGTGCAGAGTTTTTTTGTCGTTGTATTTTCATTCATTCGGTAATACATCTTCTGAATTTTAGCAACAAAATTATAGTTAACTATCAGAATGACAAACTCCCTCCCTAGCAATATTATGTGCATTAGTCTTCTTTAAATATAATAATAGCAGCATTTATTCTTCTCACCTCCTGTTGTCTATATGATTTCACTACTTACCTTGCTCTCAGTTATCTTTTTTCTTTGATTCGCACGTGAAAATGCCAATTTCTATTCAAACAAATGGTTCATATATTTCTGATATATTTTCACCCTCCAAAAATGTATACAATTGAACTTCAAATACACTCTTTACTGGACTATTGCTCTATATTCCCTTTTATGTCGAGCTATTTTACGTTTGAAGAATATTTAGACCTCGGCATACGTTTGCATTCTTTCATTTAGAAGCTTTTGGTTAAAAAGCTATCTGACGCATGTACTCTATCACGAATAATTCAATCTCATGAAATATTAACATCAGAGAACACACATCTGGTTTGACATTTGCAAAGGTGAAGGTAAGTTAATCCGACAGAGAAATAAAGCGGGTTTTCCTCATTCTATCGCTCCCTTGCGACGGGCCACTAAAATATCTCCGTGTCGGTATTTTATCAAACATGAATTATTTTCTCTTTATTCTGTGTGTTTTTGTGTGTGTTGTAGTGGGAACATGTCTATATCGACAGGGCATGACGACACCCAATACCGTATTGAATTTCCGTTCCTTTAATATATTTTTTCGAAACGGCTTGTTAGGTTTTGCGCGCGTCAGGAAAATGATCACGCGGGAGGACCCCTTTGAAGCGACGCCGTATCGAAAGCTGTCATTATTCAAATGCCTTTCATTGGCGCCAATACGCATTAACGCATGCACGTCGGGGTTATGAATCAATTCACATTGAATGTAAAAAAAACAGGCGTTGTCTACAATATTCATGTACGTTTAAGTCGTTTTTACGTTATTACATAGGTTTGCTCCACGGAGAGCGACATTATACAAAACAAATGTATAAGACGAAAGAGAATTGTATCAAAACACATCGCTACAGAGTGAAACAAATATTATTACACCAGCGAAATCTGTCGCAATTTAATGGATAGCCGTTTGTTAGCACACACACACACACACACGTATACACACACACACAGAAAGAGAGAAAGAGAGAGAAAGAGAGAGTGAGTTGGAATTTTTTAACCATTTAAATATACAAAAAAAATACTAAATTTTTATTTTTTTTCTAATTCGTTAAAAAACGATTAATCAGTAAGTAATGTAATAACCTGCAATCAATGCATCAACTTGCTCCCCCGAATTCACTATAGTACTAATGTTAATTAAAGGGATAATCAGTTGTTTACCATAAAACATTGTTTCGGAGATGTAAAAACAAACAATCTATCAAATCACGGCTCTCTAGCAGAATTCATCATCATATCTTATCGCAATAGAAATTAACCCATCATATGCCGGTGCTGTTTGCCTCCTTAAGGTCTTGGTTTGAGCAACGAGGAACCAATCGTCAGTTTTCCCTAAGACATTCATCGTTTGTGCCTCTCCACATGGACATAAAGGTAAGGTGTATAGGCCCCACTTGTGGAGATTGTCTTTTGTTTTGCCTACTCTAGCATAATTGATCAAGCGCCACCTCCCTTACTCTGAATAAGAACAAATTTTACAGATATTAGATCTAGTTTCTTATTCTAAATTTATTTAAATTAATAAAAATGATTGCGTTAGTGTGAAATTCATCTGTTTCGAAACTGCAAATGGATATATTTTTAAATTTACTCTTCTTTTATTTATAAGCTTATGATAAATTCGTTTGACTACATATCACCCATATATATATATATATATATATATATATATATATATATATATATATATATATATATATATAGCCTTTGAAGTTTTTAACATTTGAAACTATACAAAAAATTACTTTTTATCATTCGTTAAAAAAAAAAACATCTAGTAAGTAAGTCATTTAATCACCTGCAATCACTGCATCAACTCTCTCGAATTTACTATAATACCATTTTTTTATTTTCAAGGGATCATCAGTTGTTTACCATGAAACAATGTTTCGGGGATTTAATATATATATATACATATATATATATATATACATTTCGGGGATTTTATATATATATATATATATATATATATATATATATATATACATATATATACATATATATACATATATACATATATATAACCATATATATACATATATATATACATCTATATACATATACATATATATATACAGTTATATATACATATATATACATATATGCATATATATGCATATATATACATATATACATATATATATATATACATATATACATATATATACATATGTACATATATATACATATATACATATATATACATATATACATATATATACATATATACATATATATACCTATATATATACATATATACACATATATATATATACCTATATATATACATATATACACATACATATGCGTATATATACATATACGCACATATGTATACATATATGTATACATATATGCATATATATACATATATATACATATACGCACATATATGTATATATATACATATATATACACACACATATATATATATACATAAATATATATATATATATATACATATATATATATATATATATAGACGCATAAGCCTGAAGAATCCTAGCTTAATCAACATATATATTTTATTAATTACTAACTAGCTCTACCTACATATTGAGTACTTTTGAAGTAAATACATAAAGTTTACACATAAATTTCTACTGTTGTATATTTATTTAATGTGAGTAAATGAAGTATTTATATATATATATATATATATATATATATATATATATATATATATATATATATGTATTATATTCAAGGTAGGGAGATATCCAAGAAAGAAAAGTAATAAAAATGCCAGAAAGTCGTTGACAGTTATCAATCAAAGAGAGCATATTGTATTTTTTTCATTATTCTTTATGTAAATACATTCAAATCTGGCTACGATGTGCAGACCGTTTCGACTATAATACGGCAAGAAAAATTTAATATTCAAAAATTATAAATGGTTCAGAACTATTTTCAATGTTTGAGGAGATAAACTTCGTCATTACTGGCATGGGGCGAAAATAAGGACCTTGTGGATGTAAAATTAATAACAAAAATAGAACTTTATTTGAAGAAGGGTAAGTAAGAAGAGTTTTGAAGAAGTAAAAAGTATGGGAAGTATAACATAAATATATAGGGAGAGTAAGAATTCACTAAGAAAGAGAGAAATTGGAGAATTGAAGAAGGTATAATAAAATCATAAATAAATAAAAAATTGAAAGACAAACGTCATGTTTCATAGATAGACATTTTGACCCAATTCAGTTATATTACTCTCTGCTTCCTTAGTTCATACCGTGTCAACTTTCTCCCTTCCCCCTTCTCCATTTTCTCTCTCGTTTAGTATATATATATATATATATATATATATATATATATATATATATATATATATATATATATATATATATATATATATGGTGATTGTCAAGAAAACCATTTTCCCTTGCTTTATTGTTGATTACTCATTCATTTTCATGTATTTTTTAAATATATGTTTTTTTTTTAATTATATACACATATATTCACTTATACACACATACATGTACGTGGAGATGTGATCCAGATGCATCAATTCCTATTTTCTGTGAGAACGAAGGTGGCTCTTCAGACCAAATCTGCTCTTACACAGTCTGTTGCAAAGGTCACACTTAAGGTGAGATTGAGGGAGTCCCACTGGTTCTGCTCTACTGTGGACGCTCACATGACGCTTCAGGCCTCCACTCGATTTACAGACCACAGAGCAAACAGAAAATCTGAGCCCTGCAATGTTTTCCCCATCAAAGAAAGGTTGATCTCCATTTGAACGTTTGTGGCTAGCTAGGCCAGCCCTGGATAAAGTCATTTTACCGCATCAATCACAGGTGTGGTTCCGCATGAAATCCTCCGACAGACCTGATATATCATACAGATTTTTCTTCCGGATATCACGCTTCATTTTTGCATGCTCATATTTTTTCTTTTCAAAACTATCACAACCATGATAGACCAAGGAGCGCTACTTTTTACAATCATTGGAAGCACTTTCCAACTGAACACGTAAATACCAAGAGCTTTTATATTATCTTTGATGTTATCCTTAAAGCGTTTCCTTGGTTTATATTGTGGACGCTTTCCTTGTGTAATTTCACCAGAGAACAGGCGCTTTGGCAATCTATGGGCACCCATCCTTGTCAGATATCCAGTCCACCTCATCTGGTTGCGTATACTCAACTTCTCGATACAAGGTACGTCAGCCCGCATGATAACTCCACATGCTCTTTATTTTTACATCGTAATGAAGATTGTTTTACAACGAACCATAGATTAATATTTTGAACCTTCAATGTGGGTCACACTAACGAAAAACCTCGGTATCATAGTCTATTTGTTAACACTGTACACTTTATGCCTAATGTACCAAGAGCTTATATCTATGCAATAGGGTTAGGTTACATTGCAATCTCAGTTTTCATTTAAATCAAGTTGTTTTCTAGTCCAACATAAGATAATTATTGTGTAATCGGTTTCCTAAACCAACACTTTCTCCCAAATTTCCACCATTACCGATTATCCAATGTTCATTAATAAACTAATATCGAAGATTAATCTCGAGGAGTTGTTACCCCAAAATATAAAAAATCTTAATATTTTTTATATGATTTTTCTAATTGTTATATATTAAAGTAAATGATAAGAAAATGTCTCGCATAAGGAGCAATTAGATAGTGGTTGTCTGCTCATTTTTACCCGTTGATGACAAGTCGCAGTTTTATCAGAAATATTTATAAATAAGGTGTACGGAAGATCAAAGCGCACAAGAAATTCATACACGAAATTCAAAACTCCACATTTAACAAATATATTGTGGGCGTAGTCTATACCCGCACAACGAAAAATTCTTAATAGAAGAAAGGTTTATGCGCGCCAATATCTTCCAGATTCTGGAGGGATGGGATCATGCTCTGCTCCAGGATTTGACACTATATGTTGGAGTTTCCCTCAATGAAATATAACACTCCAATCATTGCAACACTGCTGAAGACCAAGACCATGATATTCCCTCCACTATGCCTGGCTGTAGGCATGTCACACGTATCTTTGGCTGTCGCGTCAGTTGTAAGCCTTCTCGGACGCCAATGCTCAACAAAGCCGCAAACAGTTTCCTGAAGACTAGTAAAAAAAGCCCATAGATTACGTGGAACGTGTCCTATTGTTTGATGAGACGAAATTTTATTTGTTTGGTTCTGAGTGTCTTAAACGTGTGTGGCGGCGACCAGATAAGTAGTACAAAGATAAGTGTGTCATGCCTAAAGTCATGCATGCTGGTTGGAATATCATGATCGAGGGCTGCATGAGTGCTGCAGGTATTGGAGAGTTAAGGGATCACATTTTCCCCCTTAGCTCACCCAGCATCCAAAGACAATTGTTGGGGTTTACCTGTCCACACGCCTCTTCTTCGTCAGTGACCTAATCGAGTCTCTTATACTCAATAATTAGCGATACCTCATCGCTCAAAATACTAAGTTTTTTATATACGCTAACTTTTCGACTATCAATTTACCTGCAAAGAATCTTAATTCATTCAACCTTTACACATTATGCTAATGTTATATATCCACACAAGAAACGATTATATATGCGATTGTATATAGTTAATTACAAATAGTCAGTTCTAATCCAAGGCGAATGTTCGCATTCTCCTTTTAAAAGACTATCTTCCCTCGGACCATTTCTTTGTTTATTCCGGGGTTAAACGTTTACTTAGTAATGGTTTATCAAGAAAATTGTCTTGCTTGCTTATTCAGTTCATATCTCTGCAAGAAAAAATGCAATCAGTCTATCTTTATTCTTTTTTATTCTAATTATATCTCCCTGTACCGTGGCATCTTATAGAGGTGAACAACCTTTGTTTCTAAGGTTCATTCTCCGAAAGATACACGCCTGCAATTAGTCCTTATAGGGCGACCGTTCTTTTTATTATTCTTTTTTTTATTATCATCATGAGTCAATGATCTCTATCTGGAGTCAAATTTCACACAAACCAGTCTCTCTGGAGAGTCATTCTCACCACCGGTACAGATAATTTTGAAGCGTTTCTTAATATAGATCCTTCTCACTCGCCTTCACACACACCACTGCCACCGACATCGCAATTAATACTGTTATCATGCTTATTAAACTTCACACCATCACTGATTTATGAACGCTGACCCATGACCCATTAACATCTTTAATTTCTAACCTAGTTTTCGATATTTTCGAAATTACTCGTTATATTAATTAATTATCCCTTCTCACATTCTTGGTAATTAGAATTTTTATTAACACGTTTTTGCTCTACTCAGAAACTTACGTGTAACGTCGCCCAGGCGTGTTCCTATAGGTAAGGACACATCCAAACCTGATTTAATATTGTCCCGTAGGGTCAAATTTTGGAAGGGATTGCCCCACATCCCGATTTGTTCTCTGGACTCACAGACAATCTTAAACGGCTATAAGTCGCTTCGTTTCTAGCATCTCTCACACGCGTCTTGTTCGCTGAATAAGCTTACTTCAATTTCATTCATATTCAGTATTTCACAAGTAAGAAATCGAGGAATAATTAACTTATACGAAAGTTTTAGTTTCGTTGTAATTATTAATTATTAAAATAATTCTCATTGCAAAGAAAATAATATTTATTTACAATTATCAACAAAAGAAAAAAAAATATGACCTCTTCTTTACTGGCAGACTATTCCATATGAACTAAAACTGGGTCTTTTTTTATTTATTTAACGCTCGATTGTCTTTTCTCGGAAGGTCATTGAACGGACGTTGTTTTTGGTCCAGGAGGTGATCTACTGTAACTACAAACTCTCAACGGCCAACAAAAACTGCCAACAGCAACTCCTTACAACAACTGAGCCCATTTTCTCTGTGGTTCGTTTTAAAGGAAAGGTGGGCACTGTTTCAGCAAGTCTGGGTTTCCCCCTCGGACCAAGGTCTGTTAGTTCCCCCATACTCTGATCTGCCTTAATTGGTTATTGGCCATATCATCTATGCATATTAATTAGGTGGCATTCCGACAGACTAAACTTTTCTATTATCAGGGTTCCTACAATGGCCACATCTAGGCCTGGACTTTAAGGTCACTTCAATACAAAACATTTCCAGATGCATACACTTTTATTAAAAAAAACAATATTATTAATGTTCCTGAAATTGTTTTTACGTGTATTTTGTATGAGCGATCAAGCCGTTTTTTTTTTGTTTTTGTTTTTGTAATTTGTGAAAGAGTCTGGTGAAACTTTGCAGTCACTCACACAAATGAAAGTGCTAATTCCGCCCTCATTCGCCCGTCTCTGGGGCAACTTTTCGCCATCATAACTTAGTGAGGTACAGTAAAATATGACATACAATTAGAAACTTAAGTATAGGTAGTTATTATTTTATACACCCGCACTTTAAAATAACATCAACCTGTTTATGTGTTCTATTTCCAGAAATGATGTATGTGTGTAGGATGGTGTGTGTACTCACACGCATTGACACGTATGCGTTAATTTCGGCTGAAATATATTTCTATAAGAGACATTCTCGATGTATATATATATATATACATATATATATATATATATATATATATATATATATATATATATATATATATTTAAATATATATACGTATGGGGAGGTGTTCTTCGCAGTTTATCAAAAAATAAACGAAACGCATATAATGCCTTGGTTAAATATTACCAAAATTTTGCATTTTAAATTCTACCAAGAAATATATTTTTATATAGATCTGGTATATGTTTTCAGTTCTTACACTAGAAAAACAAGGACATGACTTAAAAATATTGTCCTTTTTTTATTTTTCACGGAAATAATATCTAAACAAGTGTGAATTTAGTATGTTATTTAAAACAGTATTTAATTTTAAACTTCAATGCACCTTGCAAAATCTTTGTTAATTAATATTCCATCTGATAAAGAATTTGTTTTATTAAGTATCAGAGTTCGATTATCCTCGGATACAGAAGCTTTACCCTAGCGGTGAAGCTGAAACCACAATTTCCCGTTTAACAATCAATAAAGAAGGTTTATTTACCTACTCGTAAATTGAATAGATATAAGTTTATGTGTTGGTTTGATAAACTTGTTTGTCGTGAACGAACTGGATTCAGACTTGGCACATCAAAATGTTTAACCATCGTCATCACCTACACGAGAGTCAGCGTACATGCTTTGAGGGATAAAAAGCCTACGTCTATACTTTACATCTATATTGAATAAACGGCAACGATCATGAATTGCGCGATTTTGATATTCAATCGGAATTGACATTTGCGTCGCGTCATCATATAATCACGCAAGCTGCTCAATAGATAACATATTGAATTGTGAGCGTTGAAAATGCAGCGTAATGAAATGCTATGCTTTATATATTAATAAAACCGTAGTTCTCTTGTAGTTTGTTATAACGCTGAACCTGCTATATTGATTTTAATGCTGAATCGAGATATAATGTATTACACATGTGAGTAAACGGATCGCATTTTTTGCAGGTATGAAAGTGAAACTAGTTTAAGATTGCACTCACAAGATAATACTTTAACTCAATTGAAAATGGCCTGGGTGCAACTTATATAACAAAATAAATTTAAGTTTCCCCTCCAAATAACTCAAAACAAAACTATTAAAACTAAACAACTGCCAGCAAAAGTTAGTACCAGCCCAAGGGAAAGTTGCAAAACATACACCTTATAAACTGCCCTTAGTTTGATGGCTACCATCTTATCCAGAACTGCCTTTAATTTCCTGAGAATGGAGTTTAGAAAACCTTCTCAAGTAGCCTCTGAAATGGTCTTCTAATCGGCTATGACGAACTCGCGGAGCTGGCAAATATTTGAAAAGTTGGTCACCTCAATTTTTCAATTGAGGATTCTCCAAATATCTTCAATTAGTTTGAATTCCAGAGACATTTATGGCCAGTCCATCACCTTAACCTCAACCCGGTTAAGAAAACAGTAGTCGTCTTTAAATTATGTTTGCTGTATTTAAAGGGAAAGGACAACGTTCTACTGCATTATTAGGGTATTGCATGTAGTGGTTATCGTTTCCCGCAATAAAATGTAACATCCAACCACCTGAAACTCTCATGCATCCCCAAACCATGACAATTCCACAACCATGTGGAGGTAGTTATGACAAAGCTGTATTTGTACTCCTCAGCTAGTCAGTACTACACAAGCTTGAAGCCATTGAAACTAAAGAAATTAATCTTCATGTAATCAGACAATATGACCTGGTCTCAGTTAAACTACATGCGTATTGGCTTCAAAAAGGATTATTCCAGGAGTGAGAGACAGGCACACCAATTTGATGCAGAGTATGAAAAATGATCTGAGGAATAACATGCTTAACCACCACCATTTCAAGCTCTGCAGCAATACTGACAATACTCTTATGCCTCATACAGTGTGTTCGGCTTCTTTGGGCCACCTATTCTAGATTTGTTCCATGCTGTGTTAATAAATGTTTACATTTAAACTGTAAATAAAGGCAGCTATTATAACGTAAGATATCACTTCCGGTAATACTAGATTAGAATCACTTGCATGGGATGGAATAGAGTTGTTGACCCACTTTGAAGCGTACGCAAAAACTAATTCTTACTTAAGTTATCTGTACTATAATATAAAAAAAACCTTGGGTGCTTTTTCGTGTGTGTGAGTTCGTTCAATATGAACTCCAAAACAGCTAGGTCAGATTTTATAACAAATGTCACACGAAAGAAACTTGATGTAAATGTTAGTGGTTTAGATAACGATTTGTATCATATTGTCTTTGATAGGTATCGATAATTGATAATCCAAAAACCCGATTATTTGAGAAGAGGTCGTTTTCACTCAAATTAACGCGTGTACAGGAAAATAGCACAATTGCATAATGGAAGTTTTATAACCACACAAGTCAAAATGCTGGCATATAAAATCAACAATATTTTTTTTGCTATGGAAGAGGACCAACGACGTATTCTATTCATAAAAGTAGGCGCATGGTGCGGTGAATTGTGTACTTTTCTCAAATCTATCTAAAACTTTTAGTAATCGTGTTCACTCTTTATTACGTAAAGGGGAGAAGGGCTTGTAAAGGATATATCCAGTAGTTATTTATGGCCACAGATTTACCGTAATTATTTGTTTCTATTTACAAAGCGTTACGGATTACGCTAAGGAGCATGGGCATATATTGTTACATGATAAGGGCTGTCCCCTGTTCATGTAAGTATAAAAATAGAGAGATTAGTTAAAATGAAAATAAGAGAAAGCAGAAATCGAACCCTGGACATAAGTTTTAAAGAACAATAGGTTTAAATGGTATGTCCAGTAAATTGTTAATTCGGATGAAATAAATAATAAATAAACTATTCAATTGTTAAAAGAATGTGGATAATAAAATATGAGTTAAATAAATTAGATATGTAGGTTAACTTCCTTTGTGGAAACAACACAAGGAAAATAGTTTATTGGGAAATCAATGTCGAAAACGTGCAAAGTCGCGCATGTTGAAACACGTGAATTTTGCTCACGTGGCCGGGATGCATGGATTTCTCAATATAGCAAGTGGGAGTTAGTTGGTCGTGGAGAGAGTCAGAGAGAGTCAGAGACAGTCAGAGAGATAGTCAGGAGAGACAGTAAGACGTCTGAAGCGAGACGTCACTTCAGAAACTAAGATGTGAAACTTTGAGTTCTTAATGAGGAAGTCGACCGGTCGTCAGAAAATAAATTCACCATGTGTTTTGGATAAAGCTCATCTTTGTGTTGTGATTTCTACAAAAAGGTAAATTGTATCGTTATTATATGTCTGTGTTATAAAATGGCATTACAACAACATCTCTCTCTCTAAGATACAACATCATATGTAATAAGACAAGAACTCTCACTAAGACACATATCATTACTAATAAGAACTCTCACAAGAAAAAGCATCACTTATAATAGTCTCTCTCTAAGAATCTTTAATGAAACAACTATATAACAATATCGCTTAACTGCAGTAATCGACACAAGAAAAATAGAGGGCAACAACACACGCGCATGCATATATGTACATATATATTAAAACACACACGTAACTACATGTATATGTGGGCATGGTTTTATATATATATATATATATATATATATATATATATATATATATATATATATATATGAGCATATATAAATGATCGAACAAAAAAGGGAGCGAGAATATATATATATATATATATATATATATATATATATATATGTATAGATGTACAGATATACATATTTCTATCTATCCCTCTATCTATTAATCTATCTATCTCTATTTATATATATATATATAGAGAGAGAGAGAGATAGATAAATAGATAGATAGATATATTGACATGCATATATATATATATATATGTATATATGTATATATATGCTTATATAAATACATATATGTAAATAGATATACACCCACACACAATTTATTTATAAGCAGAAATGGAGAGAGCTTTAGAGAGACAATTGAAAGAGGAACATCATGTATGAGCGTTGAATTAAAATGGACTGAATCCAAACGTATGTGTAAGAAACCTATAGTAGAATGCATAGATAGATCCATAAGTTAATAGAATAAAGCAATTTCCGTAGATTTTATGATGTAAAAAATTGCATTATCTTGATGAAAAACGACTAAAATATGAAGACAAATAAAATGAGGATAGCCTGTTAAAATCGTAAAATCCGGAAATATTTCCTCTTAAATTATATTTTTAAAAGACAAGGAAGAACAGATCGTTATATATGAGTGGAAAGAGTCCTTTGCTTTCAATAATTCAAGGGCGTCAAATCGA
>NC_136495.1:143816555-143974055 GCF_053919585.1 Euprymna scolopes | reverse complement strand
ATTTAAAAACAAAACAGTATATTAATTCATGGCTCCCAGCAGTGTTGATCAAACACCACCACCCTTAATCTTAGGAAGAAGACATGTTACAAAAATTTGATCCAATTTCCTATTCTTAATTGCAATTACTAACCTTTTCATTGTAAAAAAATTAATTTCTTACCTGTGCGATTCATCAATTTCCACATTTAAAATGGATACATTTTTTAATTTATCAGTCTTGTATTTATAAGATTTGGATTAATCCATTTAATTACTTATCACCCCCACTATAATTAGTAGTTTGTATATTTACATTCTTACTTATTGAAAATTAGATATATAAAGGTTAAAAATATTTTATTTTTACATATATCAATTTTTTTTATTTTTTTTATTTATTTTTTTAATTTTTTTATTATATCTATTAATTTATTATATGTAATTATGAATACATTTTATACATTGCTAATATAGTTTTGGATTTCCTTTATTAATATAGTCTGGTTTATCTTAAACGATTAAAAAGCATCAGGATAACGAACAAATGCTTTATTTAACTGTTTAAATATTTTATTTTTATCTCCACCTTGTTTTATCATCCTTATTACTAAGCTAGAAACTGGTGGTATAAAATCTGTTACTTTTAGAGTAACGCAAGCTATTCTACAAAAACTCTGACATAATGGTTCTATAAAACACAAAAACAGGGGAGCAGGTGCTATCCTTATGGGGCATACGTACTATTTTAAAGGGGAATGCGTTTCTTTTATCAAATATTTTTTAAAGAAAAATCCCATCCTCAATTTTTATATCTAAATCCAGAAATGTAACCTGTTGTGCTCTATGTTCACAATTCAATTTTAGTTCGTTTGGATATATAAGATGTTTATTTTTTTCGAATTCATCATTATCGATTATGCATATAAGGTCATCTATACATCTCCTACACCCATGAAAGTTATATGTTTTAGATATATCTGTTTTTAATAATGATGACATATATATATATATATATATATATATATGTATATATATATATATATATATATATATATATATATATATATATATATATATATATATATATGTATATATATATACTCGAGTCTATGTAAATACAAATTTGCCCAAAATGGTGCAGGATCCAATCCCATTGGGATACCTATCGTTTGGAGTAATATTTTATTTCCTATTTGAAAATTGCATTCTTTAATAAGATGACTTACAAGTATTTTTAAAATACCTTTAGAAACACTAGTTTTGCTATTTTTATTTTTACACCAGAAAACTTTAGAGTTTGAAAAGTCTATATATTTACCTTTTCCACCTTGAAAAGCCAAATCTACAGTATCATTTAATTCTTTTATAAGTTTTTCGTGCGAGCTCTTAGTATATAGCGTACTAAAATCATAAGTAGCTATAGATTTTGCTTTTATTCTGGAATTTATTTTATCTAATTTTTCTTTCACTGGTTTGGAATTATTTACTACCCAAAATAGATTTATATTACTATAGAATTTACTTTTCAGATGAAAATTACTTATTGGATTTATGATTAATTTAAATATTTTAGATATAGCTTTACTTAGAGGTTTAGTGCTGCACGTCTTTGAACCTACAATAAATCTAGCACCAACTGGATTTTTATGCATTTTAGGTATCCAATACATACATGGAAGATTTTTGTGTTTATCTTCTAACTTTAATCCTACTTTTTCATTTATAATACTATTATTCAAAATAATGCTATCTAAATTACTACTACTTACGTTATAAGTATCCGAATCGTTTCCTATTAGGCCTACTTCTATCAATAAACGTTGTATATAATATTTTTTACATATAAAAGCTATATTGTTTGCCGCTTTATCAATCGGAATTATTACAAACTTTTCTTGAAGTATTTTAAGTTCCTCCCGTATTTCTGCATTTTTTTTTAAAGGATTGGTTTTTCTAGGGTGTTTAAATTGTTTTATATGTTTAACCTTTTTATTTACGCATTCAAGTATACTATTTTCCATGCATCAAACGTAGACTGTGCTAATTTATATTTCTTTACCATAGACATAATAAAACCTTCTGTGCTTTTAGTTACTTCGTTAACGCATTTAGTGTAATTTAGGCATTTAGGTTCTCTATAATTTGGGCCCTTACTAATAGTTTTCTTAATTTAGGATTATTTACTATATTTAAATCTCCTGTAATTACATGTTTTATCTCATTATTACAGAACGGAGAGGAATTACATTCACATTCTGGAATATTTATTTTATTATCATTTATATTTATATGTTCTACCGTTTTCTTATAATTAAAAATCTTATTGCGTACTGTTGGCCCTAGTTTATATGTAACTGTTGGTTTTTGATCTTTTTTCTGTACCTCATTTGGTAGTAATTGTATATTTTTTTGTTTATTAAATATTTAAGGTAAATTTACATCATCAATACCTTTATTTTCATACAAAACTACACAAACATTTTTAGGTTTCATTTTATATCGTTCACTGGTGGCTTATATAATTTAGTGTCAATTATATCTAGAATATATTCATACCATTGAATGAAATAGTCCTTCTTATATATAATATCCGGTTGTAATAATATTTTAGATGCTATGCCCTTCAAAACTTCCTTTTTTGTTTGATTAAGCAATTTTCTTATATAATTGAACGACTCATAAATTTGATTAATAGTAATATCTTTAATTTTACTAAAGAAATCCTCGCATGAAATAACTGATTTTCTATTATTTCTATTAACATGAGTTATATCTCTAATACCGTAGCGAGGCAAAGCTGGATATAATCTACCTATAATTTCAGAATCTTGTAGGTTATTTCTTTTAACTTTACTATTCAACCCATATGGGTAAATTACTCGCATTTTTTTTTAATTATATCGTCTTCTTTATCCTGACGCATCCTTAGGATATCGTTATCTACATTACCTAGACTATTATATCCATTACATTTAAATTGTTCAATTATTTGTACGGAAAAAGACGACTGACTACAGGTTTCTTTAAAATGTTTAGCAACATGAATACATCCCTTAGTGCTAGTCCTATGCAAATTCATGCGTTTATTTATAAAGTACAGGATTTACAGGACAACAGGTAGACCAAATTTTGGGACCTACATGACAAATATTCTTTAGAATGATTTATAACATAATAAATTTTATTAGTCACATTTGACTTATATTCTTTAGCTGTTATAAGAATATTACAAGTTTTACATAAGGGCGCTCCACAAGGAGCAACCTTAAAATTATTTTCGACCGAACAAGTCCCATTTGCCACTTCGAAAGAAGGAGTTCCTACTTCTATATTACTAATGACAACGGCTTGACCCTGTCGAGACGTCTCCGAACTCCTTGGGGTAGTAAGCCCTAGGGGAACTCACTAGTTCTGAGGACTGCCCAGGCCTAGCTTGCAATCTAGTTTTAGTGGCCATATTTAAAAAGTCATTTGATAAGTATTTGTGTATTTTATCAGAAAAAAACTTTAATACCTTTGGTACCAGAAAAGTATCCAAATAAGAGGAAGGGAACCTAGCCATACATATTCAAATACTCAATATATAGTCTTTGAAGTTTTTAACATTTGAAACTATACAAAAAATTACTTTTTATCATTCGTTAATATATATATATATATATATATATATATATATATATATATATATATATATATATATAATCTGGAAACTAAGGGCAAATATCGCTAATTGAATCAGATACTGGACAAACTTTAGAATTGTCTATCACAAATATATTATATATATATAGTCATCCACATACAGTACTGTTTCGCTGTTTCACAGCTCATCAGTGCGGCTAGACAGGCAACTACCTCAAGCCAGGATTGAAACCCGACCGTTTATACGGCAGTCAAGGCTTCTAACCATTACGCTATTGGCGGCTGCTTGAACGAGTAGTGAGTTTAACGATGTTTTGATATCGTCCGAAATACCTCCGCTCGATTTGTTTACACAAAGAGCGTCGCTTATATATATATATATATATATATATATATATATATATATATATATATATATATATATATATATATATATGTGTAAGATAGATACATAACTGCGATTTTATAATTTTTCATATAATAATAAATCCACAATATTATAAAGTAACACCTAGAAACATTTAAATAAAATATGCCACTCGTTCTTGTGGACGTTGACACAATATTGGGGAGATTTACAGGCAATGATTTAATCGAAGTAAAAGCAGAAGAGTATTCAAAGATATATGTTTAATTTGGATTTTAGTTATATGTTGTTGCACAGACGAATAGATCTTTAGGATGAAGTCGATTTGTGGAATTTCCGATTAGTTTAAGGTAAACAGGGGGGAATAGCAAGGCACGTTTTATTGTTGGAATTATTTACAGAGTACCAATAGATCGAAGACTAGTTAGTCAACTATAAGCATCCCCAATCTGATGTGTAGATCGTCATCATTATAGGCATAAAGTATTGAAGTCATCATTCAGTTTGGTTGAATTTCTTTGGGAGATCATTTATGCAGAAAATCATGAATAAATAAAATGTACAATAAAAATGGATAAAAACAATATGAGACTTACCTTTTATAAAACAAATAGAATCTTAACGAACTACACAGACGATACCATTAATTGTAACTTTTTCTATTGATGCATGTATCATAAATGATGTCGGTACATACCCTGTACTTTTTTAGATAAAAAGTGCAACTTTTGGTTATCACATCTGTCATTTTAATTAATCAAATCCAAACGAATTTTTCAGTCGATTTTCCTTTTGTAATTTTTATTATGTCAAGTGTCATATATTCTATTATATGAATATCTTTTTATTATTAGAAACCCTTTATAAAGAAAAAAATGTTTAAACTTCATATCGCGTAATATTTTAATTTAATATCATTAAAAGCTTTTAAAACATATTTTTTAGAATCCGTTTTATTTGTTGTAATTAACATAATTATATTACCGATTAAACAAATCAAGAAAAAAATGTTTATTTTATTTTTTTAACATAACAATATTGATTTTATCTCTTTTTTCTATTTACCATTTTTAGGTAAGTAAAAAAACATAACAGGAGTTTATATATATATATATATATATATATATATATATATATATATATATATATATATATATATACAAATAACTATTTTTTTCTTAATTTAAAAATTTGTATCGACCTACGTTTATATTTTTTTAGTTTTCGTAACATGAAATATGGGGGAAGGGTAAAAACCTAAAATTATATATTCTCCAAAATATTTAACAAAACTTACGTTTATTGTGTAAGTTTATTTTATAATGAATAAATATCGAAAATATCAGGAAAATATGACTATTATTATATTTTTGCTCGATTTGTTTAAACATGGGTGTGTCTACGGGTTTAAAAACGTCACTACATGAGAAAGTTGTTTTAAAGTGTCGATAAAGTAAACACGATTTTTGTCTCGCATTTTCATAATTTTTGTAGGCTGTAATTTTTTTAAAAACATATCAGTTTCTTTGAGGCTCCTTTTTAATGGTAAAAAAAAAGTTAGGATGAAAATATTGAATTAAATTTAAATTATATCGTGTTAAATACAGAGGGGGTACAACTGTGGCACGCGTTAAAAGTACTTAATTAAATACGATTACATTAACGATAAGACCACTTTCATTTCAGCCTATATGTTATTGAAAAATTATGAAAAACGACAGCTGAATGTACATCTGTTCTTTTTTATTCTATAAAGGAAGGAGTTGTTGCATTAAGCGACAGATTAACACGTGTTGTTACAGTTCTCACATGTTTACATATTGGACTCTTAGAGATGAGATCGGTTGAATTACAAAAACCAAGTATTCAACGACTTTAGCAGCATATGAAATATTTTTTTTTTAAATTTAATTTCTGGATTGGATATCAACTCCAGATGATTAGCAAAAGAAAGATGGATTCGTTTTAATTCATACAATATAGTATACGACATTTGTCATAGAAGATCTTAGTTCTTCATGTATTAAATGGTACAAGGTACCTTTATTTATATTGCATGCCGTTCTCGATATTTGAGGAAAGTTGATTAAAATATGTTGACAATTAATAATGCATTATACACGCACATAAATTAATTATTTTTTAAAAGTGTGAAAAAATTACACAAATGAAAATATTTTTAGATTGAAAAATATATATTGATACATATTAGACAAATGGATTAAAAGTTCTACATGCTAAAATCAATATTCTCTTATATTCTAACGTGAGACGCCCAGATTGTCGGGTCGTAAAATATGTACAAATATAATTTTGTGGCTTCATGTTAATAAATACGTAAGCACGATTTAAAAAAAAAATGTTGTCTTTGAAATAATTAATAAAGATAAAAGTATTTTATAACGAAGAATTAAAGTGACTATGTTATGCCCATTAATTAATTAATCAAATTATTTTACATGTCCACAGAAACATATCGAATTATATAAAAGTGATCCTACTGTAGTTTTCCTGATTGAGAAGGAGATACAATTAAACGTGTTAGGTTTTTTTTTCGGGAAATAACTGATAAGAATTATGTTTGGATGTTGACGCAAATTATGTAGAATAAGCCAGCGAAAATTACAACTGCTCATTAGAAGTTATACGTGTATAAACTTTAATATTTCAATTGAAATAACATTGCAATATTCACAAACATTCGTATATAATTCTCTCATTTTCGACAGTGGATATAAATATGGAATTTAATTCATAGAAAATCCCGATTTTTAAAAGAACGCACTAAATGGGAATTTATACGGTCTAGTAAAGAAAGGCATGTGCAACGATCGAGCGAAGGAAATAGTAATTTGCGCAATCGGAAAAGATAACACTTTTTGCTCAAAACGAAAAAAAATATAAATATTTCTGGTTATCTTTCATCATGTTGACTTTTAACATTTGTAAATAAACAGATCAGTTTCGTAGTGTATATTTCTCTGCAGAATTTTCAATGTATATAAATTAATATATGAGTGCAGTGCAATTAATTTGATATATGCGGGAGATATTGTAGCCGTAAAAACGCAAAAAAAGATAAAAGTAAAGGGGATAACAGGAACAATAAACACAACTTCACACGAATTGGAATGATGCTAACTTGTTTGCGATAATAAAAACACAAGTGAATCATCTGATCCGTTCTATCTTCTGCTGGGTAAGTGAAAACTTTTTAAACTGAGGCAAAACACTGGACTATTTTTTTAGATATAAAAAAAATTGAAAAAGTCTCGCACTATGAATAAACGCCAGATATTTGACATCGAATCCAATATTTTTTTTTACTTATGCGAAATATTTTTATCAGCTGCGAGGAAAATATATATTGATTAAAAAATATATATATCAATATCGGCGTACCAATGCACAAGCAACATAATTTATTTGTTTGTAAATAATAAATAAAACGGAATAGTTTAAATCCGATTCGTTGCGTTTGTCTCACTATACATCAGAACTCATATTTGCGAGAAGCGTCTAATTATAACTGAATATATTTTTGACAAAAAGTCAAAACCAACAGACATTTATTGTAAATCACGGAGGAATGTCCAGTATAATTGAGTTGCGGCACAAAGTAGCATATGAGCATTTTGGTGATGAATACGTTATTAATGTTGTCGATTGACTGAGAAATAAAGTTACCATTATAACAAGGATGAACCATCCACTATTTTTTTGAATATAAAATAAAGCAGCAGTATTTAATTCATTAATGCATTGGTTTACAACACTATATAAACATAATGTATTATTTATGCAAAGAAAGAAAGCAGATTAACTATGTGTAACAAAATATGTGTTTTATGAAAAAATGGAAGTTATTATATAGTGTCTGCAAAACCTAAACATGATAAAATAAAAGCTTTCTTGTTTTGTTTATCTTATGCCAATACCAAAATTGTATCACCGCATGAAGTCAATCTACAACAATATTTAACATAGGACACACTGTGAGTATGTGATGTGACCCAAATTTTGAATGTTTGCGTAGATCTTGATTACTCCTAACTCTACTCTTACACGGAATGAAAATACATTGGAAAACCACGTCTATGCGTTGTATACAATATACATTAACATAATAAGCGAGGACAGAACCAATAATCCCATGAATCAATCGGTTTAACAAATATATATATGTATATATATATATATATATATATATATATATATATATATATATATAAGCATGTATACATATATATATATAAGCATATATACATATATACATATATACACATATATATATGCATATATATTCATATATATATATACGTTTATATACATCTACATACATTTATAAATATATACATATATATATACATATACATATAAGTGTATATACATATATATGCACCCATATATATGTATATACACATATGAATATATATGTATATAGGGATATATAGCTATACATATATATATGTATATATATACACACATATATGCATATATATGTATATATATTTATATATATACATATACATGTATATATATATTCACATTATCTGTCTACCAATCTATCAATATAAATATATATATGCATATATATGTATATATATTTATATATATACATATATTTATGTGTATATATATTTATCTGTATACCTATCTGTCAATATATATATATACATATATATATATATATATATATATATATATATATATGCGACAAAACCGTACAAGAAACTACGAATATGTATTCATTATGAGACATTCTATTAGAAGAATACGGGATATAGATAGGTAAACATTATTTTAAAAAAAAGATAGGACGCAAATAAACGTTATTTCAGAACGTCTCAAATCTTAAGTATTTCTCTGCTCAGATAATGTCTCGTATTTTCATAAATGGTGGCTTTGTAATTACGGAAATTGCCTTCGTCGAAAAGTATAAACAGTTTGTCTCGGTTGCTGCGTAAAACTCTTTGAAATATTAATTGAAATGTTGGTATTTCTCGTTTTATGCGTCTTGTGACCAAATTATTTTGTCCTAGTATAGAAAGTGAAGACACAATTTAAGTAACGCTATAGACGTTAATTGCAGTAAAATTTCGCAAATAAGGAAAAATCATACAAAAAAGAAATTGTGTATATATATATATATATATATATATATTTAAAGTGATGGTTGTGTAGTTCCAACGAGAGAAAAAATGTATATTTAAAAGAGTGTAGCCATCAACAATTGTGGTTTTTTTTAAAAGGTTTTCATCATATTTTTATTTTAAAATATTTTTATAACGCGTTTCGAGCTTAGGGTGTGCTCTCTTCAGATATTTTCGTAAAAGGTTTTTCTTTAAAATGGGAGTTTGTGGATATGCCTCCGCTGATATTAAATATGTTTTTCATAGTGGTGACTGGTGCGATGCGTGTGTTCAGTGTTTAGACATTCCGTCTCCAGCTGTAAGTGTTTCACTGTGACCGGTCAAAGTTAGTTTCAAAGAGTGTTTTTTAGTCCATATGGTGAAGGTTTTTATGGCTTCTTTAGGGTTCTTTTTTTAAAAGACTTTCTTTCCCCATGTATAGCATACACTCACACACAATCCCATACGCATACATATATATTCATGTACATGTACACATGCACACGCACACACACATACACACACGTACATACATAGAAATATGTGTAGGAGCATACATATATACACATATACATACCCACCTACACACTCACACACGTACCCGCATACATTCACCGCTAACAATTATTTTTATTTTTTTATTTTATATATATATATATATATACTTTTTTTTTTTTTTTTTTTTTTTTTTTTCCCTACCAAAACACGCATGTATATATGCGCTTAATCATTCAGACATACGTACACGTACCCACACACACACAAGTAAGATGGAGAATAATAGGTAGAAGATATATATACACACATACACGCACATACACACATATATGTACACACATATATGTATATGTGCACATACACTCACAAACATCCACATACCATGCAGGCACACACACACACACATGCACACACACAGACATATGCAGGGGCTCACACATACGCGTATATCCATATTCACACGAACACATTTACCCACTCATACATGTGCATACATATGTATATATACATACATACACACACATACATACGGATGTGTATACACTCATCCACCCATATATATATGGGCACATGCACTCACAATCCCACACACACACACATATTCATACATCCCACCTTATGCATATATTGGTTGAAGTTTCCTTTCCAATCCATGCACATATGCATACATGGATTCAGTCACCCAAACATAAGTGCACGTATACATACAAACAAGATGTAGCATAGATAACAGATGATATATAATTATACACACACGCATACACAATCATATGTGTACAACCTCTCCATAGAACACAAACATCTCGAGGACGGATTGCAACAACTAAATGAGAAAATGGACAGAATAATCCAGCTCATTTCCAACCAACAGGATAAGAAAGAGATACAATTTGAGGAAATCATTAACCAACTCAAAGCACAACAAGAATACCTGGAATACTTTAGAAGACCATACATACAGAATGAAGTACTAAAAACCAAGAAACCAAGATACCTTTACTAAACAACCCCTACCAAAACACCCCCACAATGCAACACAACTACCTGAGACATCACATAATTCAAAACACTACCTACAACTCTCACCCCTCATATCCCACACAAAGAAACAAACCCCTAAGGCACCTCCCCCATCAACGGGAACAATCAGAATATCCCATGCAACACCAATCCCAACAAACAGACCTCTCCTACAACAAACCCCGACAACACAACCCTATACAACAATGCATGTATCCTCAACAGCAACACCAATTCCAACTGAAACACAACTATCCAACACAAAAAACATATAACGACAACCCATTCAACCATTTATCACTGAACCCTCACAATATTGTACACGACACTCATTTTACAAGGAGACATCACACCACCCTAAAACACACCACTCCTCGAAACAAGGAAACAAACAACTCCCAGCATTTTTTAGGAAGCCCCCAGGGAACAACAATTCCAGGTTAGATAAAATTAGACCCAAAATCATCAATTTATCCACATACTCCTTATCAAAGAACGAAATGGAAATACTGAAGCTGGGCCTCAAATTCTGCCCCACCCCTAAAAGCAATATAGCAGAACTAAAAAAGGACCTTAAAGAATTCGAACGGAAATTTAGACTAATAGAAACACTAGATAACAAAGGGGACAAAGATGATTCTTTAGTAAAAAACAAATCAACATATTTCCCTAATAAACAGAACAACACAAAATAACTAAACAGCTACTTCGAAAATCTCTGGAACCTTAACCTCCAAAAAAAACACAAAACCACAAACAACCTCACACATAAGCAAAAACAAGCACTCGAAAAGATCCGTAATAATAATGACATAATAATAAAAGAAGCAGACAAAGGCAGTGCCGTAGTAATCATGGACAGAACGTATTATGAAACAAAAATTACAGAATTACTGGATGACAAACACTACTATAAACCCATTAGTACCAACATAGATAACACCACCATCTCAAAAATCACAAAACTTTGTACAACACACAACAAAATATTAAAAAAGAAAGAAAAGGACTTCCTCACAAATTTCATTACAAAGACCAACAACTTCTACGGACTGCCTAAAATACACAAATCTGGCACAATAAAACTTGCCATCGATACACAAAACTCAGAATATATTAGCGCTCCAAACCCTAGCGACCTTACATTTAGACCCATTGTAGCAGGACCAGCCTGTCCGACAAGCAGACTTAGCAACTTAATAGACATCTTATTACAACCTTTCACAGATCAAGTTAAGAGCTACATAAGGGACGACATCCATTTTCTCACTACCTTACCACATACAGTAGAAAACGGGACACTATTAGTTACATTTGACGTTAGTAGTTTATATAGTAATATACCCCATGAATTAGGAAAAGAAGCAATACTATTTTGGATCAACAGACACGCACAAACACTACATCCCAGATTCACAAAGCAATTCATTATCGATAGTATAGACATAATTCTAAATAATAATTCCTTCGAATTCAACAATACCAACTACATCCAAACACTAGGTACAGCAATGGGAACGAAAATGGCACCGACTTACGCAACCCTTACATTAGCCTACCTAGAAGAAACCTTATATAAAAAAATAGAACAAAAATTTGGCCACAGCACTAAAATACTGTTTATAGAATCATGGAAAAGGTACTTAGATGACTGCTTCATCCTATGGAAACCCACATGGGGGGACATCACAGACTTACACACCATACTCCAGAACCTACACCCAAAAATTAAATTCACCATAGAACAAAGCTCTACAGAATTACCTTTCCTAGACATACTGATAAAGATTAAAGACAATAACATTATTACAGACATTTACCGCAAACCTACAGACACCCAACAATACCTACACTTTAAAAGTCACCACCCTAAAAGCTGCATAAAATCAATTCCCTACACCCTAGCACGTAGAATCTGCACCATAATCACGGACAATAACCTTCGAAAAATCCGACTCAAGGAACTACGAATAAATTTAAGAAAAAGAAAATACCCATCACAACTTATAGACAAAGGGATCCAACTTGCGACAAATATACCAGTAGAAGATTTGAGAACCCCTAAAGAACGAAACAAAGAACAAATCCTAACATACGTCTCCACACACAACACAAACAACCCTGAACTTTTCACAGAGATAACGAAAAACCTCGTCCTACTTAACCAAAACAGCAAACTAAACAATTTCCTTAAAACAACAAAAATAATAAAAAGCAAACGCCAACCCAAAAACCTAAAACGCATTCTTACCTCATCCAAACTCAATCAAGACGCAACAAAAGGAGTCACAAAATGCAACAAACAACGATGTGGAGTCTGCAACATAATATTAGAGGGAAACACATACACATTTGCGAACCCCATACAAACATTCAAAATTAAAAAAAACCTAGATTGCACCTCAAAAAACGTGATCTATGTAATAAAATGTCCAGCATGCGATAAATCCTACATAGGCGCTACAAAAAACCTTAGTAATAGAGTAGCCCTACACCGATCCAACATCAAAATCGCGGAAAATAGACACCTACATGTATCACAACATGTACACGCATGCAGTGGAGGCAGATTCGAGATAATGCCCATCTTCCAAACTGACAACTACTTCTACTTGCTAACTCAAGAAAAAAATTTCATAACAAAGTTTAACCCCGCCTTAAACGTCTCTCCATAATTATACACATAAATAGGCAAAACACAAAATACACTTACACGCATGCATGCTTGGGTGGGTGTACACCCTCACACACGAAACAACAATAAAGCACAATAAGGCACACGCAAACTTTCGCGGGTGCGCGCGCCCATACCCAGTACAGTACCATTTCTCTTAACTAAACAAACAACTAGAAATTAAACGTATGTATGTGTGCGTGCGCGCGTGTGTGCGTGTGTATACGTGTATGTGCGTGGGTGTACACATATGATTGTGTATGCGTGTGTGTATAATTATATATCATCTGTTATCTATGCTACATCTTGTTTGTATGTATACGTGCACTTATGTTTGGGTGACTGAATCCATGTATGCATATGTGCATGGATTGGAAAGGAAACTTCAACCAATATATGCATAAGGTGGGATGTATGAATATGTGTGTGTGTGTGGGATTGTGAGTGCATGTGCCCATATATATATGGGTGGATGAGTGTATACACATCCGTATGTATGTGTGTGTATGTATGTATATATACATATGTATGCACATGTATGAGTGGGTAAATGTGTTCGTGTGAATATGGATATACGCGTATGTGTGAGCCCCTGCATATGTCTGTGTGTGTGCATGTGTGTGTGTGTGTGCCTGCATGGTATGTGGATGTTTGTGAGTGTATGTGCACATATACATATATGTGTGTACATATATGTGTGTATGTGCGTGTATGTGTGTATATATATCTTCTACCTATTATTCTCCATCTTACTTGTGTGTGTGTGTGGGTACGTGTACGTATGTCTGAATGATTAAGCGCATATATACATGCGTGTTTTGGTAGGGAAAAAAAAAAAAAAAAAAAAAAAAAAAAAAGTATATATATATATATATATAAAATAAAAAAATAAAAATAATTGTTAGCGGTGAATGTATGCGGGTACGTGTGTGAGTGTGTAGGTGGGAATGTATATGTGTATATATGTATGCTCCTACACATATTTCTATGTATGTACGTGTGTGTATGTGTGTGTGCGTGTGCATGTGTACATGTACATGAATATATATGTATGCGTATGGGATTGTGTGTGAGTGTATGCTATACATGGGGAAAGAAAGTCTTTTAAAAAAAGAACCCTAAAGAAGCCATAAAAACCTTCACCATATGGACTAAAAAACACTCTTTGAAACTAACTTTGACCGGTCACAGTGAAACACTTACAGCTGGAGACGGAATGTCTAAACACTGAACACACGCATCGCACCAGTCACCACTATGAAAAACATATTTAATATCAGCGGAGGCATATCCACAAACTCCCATTTTAAAGAAAAACCTTTTACGAAAATATCTGAAGAGAGCACACCCTAAGCTCGAAACGCGTTATAAAAATATTTTAAAATAAAAATATGATGAAAACCTTTTAAAAAAAACCACAATTGTTGATGGCTACACTCTTTTAAATATATATATATATATATATATATATATATATATATATGTGTGTGTGTGTGTGTGGGTGTGTGTGTGTGTGTGCTTGGGTGTGCGCAGGCGCGTCTATGCGTGGATTTTCTAAAAATTATACCCTTTACCCTCCAAGTCATGCGTGTACGTCAATTCTGCATAGAAACTGGCGTAGTAAAATTGTATTGAATTGTTCAAAGTTTTAATTCGTCTTCGATCGTATTTCCTGAAAAACAGAGGAAGTATCATCTCCGTACTCTTCAATTCACACTTAGTACTTCAATGCATGTTCACCGATTCGCGGGTTTCCGATCGTCTGTGCCTTCAAATAGATAACAAAAAATCTCAGCTCCATGAACTGAATGTTATGCACAACGTAGTCAGTCTCGATCATTAAGAAATAAATAGACATATTGTACTAGACTGAATGATACGATACTTCCGGAAGTATGGAAAAGTTGTTCTAGTTTTTACACAATGTTCCATCGACGAAATGCTGCATCCCTCTGCCTGTTATACAAGTATTTTAATGAGGAATGCTCTGGAGAACTGCTGACATTTGTGCCCCCACGACGTAGACACCTTCGACAAATCCGACATGCAGCTAAATCCAACCCCCACGCAGTAGAGATCCCTAGATGTAAAATATATTTCTACTCCAGTAGTTTCTTCTCCAGAAGCGCTAGACTCTGGAATTCTGTTCCAGTTCCCTGAAAGAAAGGTTGATAAATAACAGAAGTTGATTTAGTTTGTAAAAAAGCATTTTGAATATACAGCTGAAGTATATATATATATATATATATATATATATATATATATATATATATATATATATATACCTCTCTCTCTCTTTCTATATATATATATATATATACATATATATATATATTTATATATATATATATATATCTATATATATATATATATATATATATATGCGTGTGTGTGTGAGAGTTTTATTACATTTTCACCCCAAACAAGGCACATTGCCACTTTGGTGTAAATGTAATAAAAAAAACACTATTGAAAAGTTCAACGAGAACCTTCACTTAATGTTATACAATATAATTCTCGTTTGTTTACATACTTAATCTGATTTTATTTTAAAATATGAGCTGAAAAAATACTGTGACACTGTCGTACAGGCGGTCAGGTTTCAATCCTGATGTGAGGTAGCCGCGCTGATTAGCTATTACACAGCGAAACAGTAATGTATGCGGATGACTATATATCTATATCTATATATATATATATATATATATATATATATATATGTATATATATATATGTATATATATGTATATATATACATATATATACATATATATATGTATATATATACATATATATGTGTATATATATACATATATATATGCATGTATATATATGTATATATGGATATATATGTATATATGTATATATGTATATATATGTGTATATATGTATATACATATGTGTATATGTGTATGTATATATGTATATATGTGTATATAGGCATATATATGTATATATGTGTGTGTGTATATATGTGTATATATGTATATGTGTGTATATATGTATATATGTATATATGTGTATATATATGTATATATATGCATATATATATGTATATATGTGGGTATATATATGTATATGTGTATATATAGGCATATATGTGTATATGTATGTGTATATATGTATATATATGTATGTATATGTATGTTTATATATGTAAATGTATGTTTATATATGTATATGTATATGTATATATATGTATGTATATATATATGTATATATATGCATATATATGTATATATATATATATATATATATATATGTGCGTGTGTATATACATATATGTGATCGTTATGGGGTATTACGCTATAAGATATCCGTTATCTGTCATTACAATATGTGTTCGTTAGCATGGATGACGAAACAGAAAGCTTGAGTAAATTTATTACATATGTCTCCAGTAAACTCCTATGTTTTGAGTTTGAATCCGATACGGTTTTGCTATTTTCGTTGAAGCGAGACGTGTATATTTAAGAATACAATATGAGATTATCATACAAACCAGCGGAACGTACTACTGCAACATCGCAAGAGAGCTTAAGCTTAGTAGACAGTGTAGAAATTATTATAGTAGAATGTAATCTCGCGGCCTCTTCAAGAGTGAGAGGTCACCTATTGTCTTACTAGGGAAAGCATAGCCAAGTTAATTGCTATTCCTTAGATAAATGCACTCATTTTTTAATCTTTTAACATCTGGTTTATTTATGTATAATATTAGTGTTAGCATCCACCCACAAACCTTTAAATGAATATCATGAGTTATAATTTAAGATCTCAATACTTAATATAAGTAAACATTCTTTTCAGAAATTTAATAGCATGGAAAAGGGTTAAATTGTGGTAAAAATACATCATAACTAAAATAAAAGTAAATCGGAACGATTTACAGAACATAAGTGTGTATGCGAACATGTAAACAACGAGACCTTTATTAGGCTTTGTATTTCAACATCCATAACTGTGAAAAAACGAAAAAAATTAACCTACGTGCATAAATGTCCATCATCAGCGAACAGTAAATATAAATAAATTTCAATAAACCATTAAGAAATGAATTAAATAATATAAATATTCTGGCAACGACGTTTTATTGATTTTACTATCCATCCTCAAATCTAAAACTGTTTCATTTCACACACATTTTTATGCGTGCTTGCATATCTAAACTAGAAAATATGTTTGCTTAAATGTAATTAAAATTGTGAATATAGATTTTAATCGGGCAATTTTCTCATGAGGAATTCAATATTTACAAAGTGCGATACGAAGTAGCGAAGCCTATTTTTTATTGTTGTTTTTTATTCTAATAAAACTTTGATTTGGCGCACGTTCAAGTAGCGATTTTCGGTTGTTATATGTTATGGCATATCGATCGTCTTCCAGAACAGAATAGCGAAACACAAGACTTATTCTAAATTTTACATTATATATTGTTTAGATTTTACACGTTTTAAATGCTAATTGTTTGTGATAAGATGTCAAATCGACATATTCGTTCACATACATGCCGCAGTGGCCAACACAGAATGATCTGATATCGACTCCTTCATATCACTAAAATATATATCATTGTTTTCATATACTCTCTTGTTCTTCCTATTTTTTTCGTTTGTAGAAATAGGCAAGCTTTAGTTGAGTTAGTAAAGATAGATCTATTAATCTTATTGTACATCAAAGCAAATACTTCGCTTAAATAATAGTAAGATAACTAACCCAAATGTTTATCTATCCTGAATGTGTTGTTATATTGAATTCTTCAGCGGACTATTATTAGATAAAAACTCAAGCGAACAAAAAGTTGCAATGTACTCGTTTGGCAATAAATGCACTATTTGACATTGTAGAAACTTACAATTGGAAAGCAATGAATATATGTTTTTTCTATTTATTAATTTATTTAAATGTTCTTCCTTTGCTGATTGAAACTCTGGGTATGGAGCAGCCAAACCAGCTACCAACATTGCTCTGCTTTTTAATGAAACTAGCCGAGAACTCTTTTTAGTACCCTTGTTATTCCCTTAAGTGCAATTGCTGGATCTCTTTTACACTTGGTTCACCAGGAATATTAGTTAGGTAGGACTTTAAGTTATTCTTCATAAGCCCTGTGGCACCTATAATAACTAGTATGATTTCATCTCTCTAACATTCCAGTTTCTTTCCTATAATACATGAGACCTAGGTATTTGGTATGTTTCTCCTTTCCAGCTCTGTTCAGACTTCCATCATTAGTAACACTCACTTTAAACAAGGTTGCAACTCTCTCTGACTTATTCCATATAACTATGTCATGTTTCACAGCAGTATTTTAAAAGGTAGTTGTAATATATGGTATATACGCCATTTCCAACTGTTCTTTTACGTTGATGTTCTCAGGATTTTCAACTACATAGGATGTTTAATTTTTAACACATGGTTCAATGGAGGTACTTACATAATATTTGACCACGTGCTGGACTACTAGTGTCAAGTTATAAATACTTTATAAGGTTTAACAAATTTATCCAAATATTATGTATGGATCTGGGTCTGTTGATAATGAAATTTATCATGGCATTTCTTAGCGTTACCATATTTTGTATTATAAGCCTATGTTGTGTGTTTACAAGTAAGTGCAGTTGTGAAAAAAAGGTTTTGTCTTTTCCCATCGTGTGTAAAATAGAATTTGCATATTTTTTCTTATGGTATAATTTTCTGTGTGTACACTATTCAATAACGCTTGTCTAAAGAAATTGAATCCCCCGTTAATGAAAAATTAAGAGTGATTGATTGCAATCCCATTATTTTTCACCATTTATAATATATATATATATATATATATATATATATGTGTGTGTGTGTGTGTGTGTGTGTGTGTGTGTGCGTTTTAAGTGTTAAAAACAAAACCGAGGGGCTTGAAAAGATGAACAGTTAACCACTGCGTCTTATGTATGTTCTACTCCGGACTGATTTAAATTATTATTAAGCAGGGTATTACTGTTTTCAAGTATGAACATATTTAATTAATATCAAACTTTTCTGTAAATAACAAATATACAAACATATGTACTACTGCAACATGAATTATTCTGTTAATCGAGATTCTAACTATGGGTTTGTTTGTTTGTTTGTGTTTTTGTTTGTTTACAGCGAGGCGTGTCCATAGTTTGACCAAATGTAGACTGAGATAGTAAAATAATCTATCTTTTAAAAATTATTATAATTTTTGTGTGTGTAGGAAAACGGTCAATGAAAATTATGTTGTCACCACTGTGAAGGCAAACTTGTTTAAATAGGCAATTGAGTATCGTTAACCTGGTCAATAATAGTAAAATGTGTTTCATTTTGTTAAATCTTCAGATCAATGGGTTTTCCTTTTGTTTAGCATGATTTGTGTTGTAAAACTTATGTATTACCTAATCGAATTAAGTAAAGCAAAGAAAAGATGTTTGTCTATTTATTTGTTAACTGAATTATGTTCTACCAGCAAATACTACCGAATCAATAAATTAAAGGCGTGTAAGAAAACATTATTTTAAAATTAGCTGTATTAATAGTAATTAAATTGTGCATGGTGTAAAATGACGCTAACGGTTACTGGCTTATGATGTAGTTTACCAACTAAAATGACATCACTGGTTGATTAGTCTTTTTAAAACTATTTGTTAATTGAATTAAGACATCTATACAATACATGCATGGATAAGCGAATTTTTTCGCCAGTTACGGGCGAAGTTCGTTAAATGAAGTAGGAAGTGGTAACTTGCATTTTATATGATGCAATACGAATAGAATAATTAATAGCAGTGTCTTTTTTATTTGTCCTGGAAGCTCTCGTACCTCATAAAAGCTTAGTTCTATTGGGTTCCTGGAGGGAAAATAGACATGGAGGGGGGGGTAAAATGTTCATTATAAATATGAATTATCTCAACTCATAGCAATTGATGAAGATAGAATTAAATATAACTAGCGGGGGTACACGGCGTTTACCCGGTGTGATAAGTGTAGTGTGACGGGGGGGGTAAATCAAAATAAAAAAGGAAATAAACAATAAACCAACGTGATAACCCTGTTTAAATATTATAGCTAAAAAATTACAGCGAACGTGATATAACAAAAAAGAATAAGTTAACGATGTTAAAAATTCTATAAAAAATCGAAAAAATCAAAACGAAAAAACAGGGAACGTGATGGAATCAGGAAAACAAAAAACGAATGAAAATCATGGCATACAAAAACCTATTTCAATATTAAAACTTTAAAATGCATTTACTCATATATATCAACATCCCCTGAGCTATCTTCATGTTCCGTTCATTCTCTTCTAGTCATCTCCCTCTCAGCACAGACCGATAAGTCTCCTTTGTGTTAGAGTAAGTTGCTGGAATCCATATTAAATAGAGAAATAGTCAAGCCCCTCAACAGAAAAACCTTCTTAGTGCCACGCAATATGGTTTCCGTTCTGCAAGATTTACCGCAGATGTGCTAACGCTTATATCTCACGGGATTACTGAATCTCTTGAAAAAGGCTTCCTTTCTAGGGCAATTGCTCTTGATATATCAAAGGCCTTCGACGAGGTATGGCATAAGGGCCTACTTCACAAGATTTCCAGCTACGGTATTACTGGAAATGTTTTCTCAATCATTAAATCATTTCTCTCCGATAGGCTCATAAGAGTAGTGGTCGATGGACACAAATCAGAGGCCTGCAGTATTAATGCTGGTGTCCCTCAAGCGTCAACCTGGGCCCAACTCTCTTCCTGATCTACATCAATGATCTCGCTAAACGCATACTTAAATCATTCGTTGACATCTATGCTGATGACACGACCATCTACGGCAACACATCAAAAGCTGTAAATGACAAAGTTCTCTCTGATTCTCTCTCCTCTGATCTCGAGCGTGTGGTTCAGTGGGGGAAGACGTGGATGGCTACCGTTAATGCATCTGAAACCAAACTCCTATCTTTACATAATCAACACTCGGATCCACATGTGGCATTAATTGAAATGGATGTCTCTCGTCTAGGAGAAGTCTCATGTTTTGACAAGCTTCTGGGTTTGTCCTTTACTCCTGGTCTGAAATGGAACACGTAGATCAAGTCTGTTGCCAAGGTCGCTGGAAAGATGGTGGGATCCTTCTACCGCTCCAGAAGATATCTAACTAATGATGCAATTCTCTATCTATATAAAAGCTAAATACGCCCAAGGATGAAATGCTTCTGCACTATCTGGGCAGGAGCTGCTAAAACAGCCTATCCTGCCTTGACAGAGTACAAAATAGACTTCGTGGCTTAATGGTGGATGCCCTTTTCTCTTCCCTGCAACCTCTCTCCCACAGAAGAGGCGTTGCGAGCGTGTCCTTGTTTTATCGTTATTTTCATGGCAGGTGCTCCTCTGAACTCCAATCTCTGCCCCCCCTCGCCAATCTTCCACGAAAAACACCCGTCTAGCTTAATCCGCTGTCAAAACTTTTCCCCACTCTTTATCTGTGCCTAAATCAAAACGTGGATTCCATGTACAAATCTTTTTTTCTTAGAACTGCACGTCTGTGGAACTCTGTTCCGTCTGCCTGCTTTCCCCCTTACTACAACTTGGATGTCTTCAAGTCCAACGTTACCAAATTCCTAATGAACCGCCCTCTTAAGTAAACACTCCATTAAATCTCCAACCTAACGTACAGTACGTTCAATAACCATTATCCTTGAGTGGCTTCCAGGCCTTGATAAGTGGTGACCACCGTGTAAAAAAAAAAAAAAAGACGAGCAACTCCAACCTGTAGAGCGTAAATGTTTTTACCCATTTTTTTTTTTTTTGTATTTGTCGTCTGAATGATCGGGGTTCAAAATGATACCGATCCCCTGAAGATCCGTTGCCTCTGTCCAAAGTTTTTGCGAAACATACATACACACACACATACATACATACACTTCAACAAATATGTGAGATTTATATTATTAATTACATAAATGTAAAGTTGAACCGTAGATATACTTCACAGCAAGAATAGCATGCGAGAACTATAGCTCACTACAGTTAAAGGCATCCAATACATAATATATGTTGTTCCAATTAATTTTAACTACTTCACATGAGTCCTAACATACATGCGTACGTTTATCATTTCGTGTAAATTAAATGCAGTCAGTAAATATGTCAATAATGCATACAGTTCGCAAAAAATCGATGAAATATCAAACGAACTAAAATACAAAAATAGAATCTAATAGAATAAAATAGTTCGAAAATTAATATCGCGTGATTTCGAATTTTATGAAACCACACTGGAAATAATTACATTCAAAGGATTGTCACTATTATTATTAAAAATATTTACAAGGGAAATTTAAGAGATGTAATTTACAGACTTAGCTTGAGACGAAATTATAAACATAATTGAATGAGAAAATTGATCCCCGTTGATAGTAGTATAAGCATATGTTTACATATATCTACGTATATTATCAAATTTCACTTTACCTATGTCTATTGAACTGAAAGTTAAAGCAAATATATTTAAGGGCTCCATGGACATATAGAACCGAGTATTTTTCCTATATCCAAAATAATCTTATGAATATTTACAAAAGCGTGTTCGATTATAATTTAGCGAAGAATTCACACACTTAATACAGATAACGTGTATCCTTTTATCTTTGGATGCAGTTGTACAGAAATATCATAATAGGTTCTCAATTTTTTCCTGCATCACCCTAATATTTTTTGAGTAAGAAAATGGAAGAAAAACTTACTATTACCTAATAGAAATAACCTTCTTAGTGACACACGATATGGTTTCCGTTCTGCAAGATCTACCGCAGATGTGCTAACGGTTATATCTCACAGGACTACTGAATCTCTTGATAAAGGATTCCTTTCTAGGGCAATTGATCTTGATATATCAAAGCTTTCCACAAGGTATGGCATAAGGACCTACTTCACAAGATTTCCAGCTACGGTATTACTGGAAATGTTTTCTCAATCATTAAATCATTTCTCTCCGATAGGCTCATAAGAGTAGTGGTCGATGGACAAAAACCAGAGCCCAGCAGTATTAATGCTGGAGTCACTCAAGGGTCAAACCTGGGTCCAACTCTCTTCCTGATCTACACCAATGATCTCCCTAAACACATACTTAAATCATTCGTTGACATCTTTGCTGAAGACACGACCATCTATAGCAACACATCAAAGGTTGTAAATGGCAAAGTTCTCTCTGATTCTCTCTCCTCTAATCTGGATCGCGTGGTTCAATGGGGGAAGACGTGGCTGGTTACCTCTAATGCATCTAAAACCAAACTCCTATCTTTACATCATCAACGCTCTAATCCCCATCTCGCATCAATTGAAATGGATGGATCTCATCTAGGAGAAGCGTCATGTTTTGACAAGCTTCGTGGGTTGTCCTTTACTCCTGATCTGAAATGGAACACGTACATCAACTCTATTGCCAAGGTCGCTGGAAAGATGGTGGGATCCTTCTACCGCAACCTCAAGTAGACAATAAATCTCCAAACTAACGTAATGTATTTGCAAACGCCCTTATCCCCGAGTGGCTTCCTGGCCTTGATTAGTGGTGACCACCGTTTAAAAAATAGATTTATTTCTATACTATTGAACTATATGTTTTAATAAAAACAAATATCCGAACGTTGCTTATTTGGTTTTTAACTATTACACAAAATAAAGAAGTATTTACTTCTTGAACGCTAATTTTACGATCATTTCAAAAATAATATATGATCCATCGATTATACACATTATAATGATTCAAAAAAGTTGCTATTTTTATAGTGGTATATATATATATATATATATATATATATATATATATATATATATATATATATATATATATATACACGTGGGTATATATGTGTGTGTATATAAATGTATATATAATATATATATTAAATATATATATTAAATATATATATAAATATATATGTATATAAATATATATATATATATATATGTATATATATATATATATATATATATATATATATATATATATATATATATATATAATGTGGCGAAATAGTACTTCGTTGAATTCAATTCTAAATTCCAGATCTGTGAGAATTTAAGATTCAATTTACATGGATTAAAACAATTTTCCCCGAATTTGTCAGAAAGATGCCTCGACAAGATACACTTAAAGAATCTCGAATAACCAATACCCAGGATGCAAGCACTAGACCGAAGTATCAGCCTAATATTTATGATAAAAATAATCAGAGCCGTACGTATAAAGTGCATAATGTTTGCTCTGACAATGTCGGATGAATAAACATTATGTAAGTAACTACATAAACGTGTTAGTGGCTTGTCGGCTTTGTCGGGGGTAGTTCCGTCAAGGAGATATAAGTGTTTTCAGTTTGTCAGAGCATTCACCATTAAAGTATTTGTAGAACAGACAGAAGGATGCTACATCTTGTCGATAGGGCACGGCCTGAAGCCTAGATGAGAGTTTAGGACCTATCAGGTTGGCGACCCTCTATTGAAACCTGTCCAAGAGTGAGAGACAAGCAGCAGATGCACCAACCCGGATGCGACAACAGTACTCCATACATGGGAGAATGGTGACCTTATAGAGGTACAGGATACTCTCAGATTGTAAAAATACAATCTTTTCAAACCTGAAACGGATCTGAGCAATCAAAAAAAGTAGAAGATAAAAAACGAAAACGACAGGGAGCGTTCAGTATTTGCTTGACTATTTGCTTAGTATTAATATAATAAATCGGTTAAATATAATAATTGGAACATTGAAAATATTTGGCATTGTTTTAAACTGAAGTAGCAGTGGGCGAGGAAGTATTTTGCTAGCACCTCTAATTATTACATGTTTGGAATATAAGTTCTTCTCAGAATGATTTAAAGATTTGGTAAAATTGATTGGTGATAACCGCAAAATATGCAGTAGTTATTGACAGGTAGGTTGGTATGTATTCGTTCCAAATTTTGAACAATTCAAAAGAGAAGGTTAACATCATAACAATTTTCTTTGTCACAATCTTCTTTGTCACTATTTTTAAAATCAATGTTACGTATTTCTTTCTTACCGTATCAATTTAATGGTTCCCTTTATATCAACAATGTTGAATTTCCTTGTATATTCATTTCCTAGAGGAGCCCATACTGGTTATGTATGCAGAGGCACAGAGCTACTGACAGCAAAATTGGCTAAATGGTCACGCCCCCTTTTTTAGCGAGGTACAACAACCCATTAGCAATTTATCTCTGAAACTGTATGCCGTAAGTGGTCATGGGACCAATAATTGTCTGGAATAGTCAGATTATAAGCTAAAATAGTTTCTTCCCCAGAACTGCAGGTCTTTGGAACTCCCTTCCGGGATTCTGCTTTCCCAGTTGTACTGATATGCAGAAGTTCAAGTGTAATGTGAACAAACATCTTTCTACTCATCCCCCTTAATAATGCCCCTGCAAATTATGTCCCTGATAGTAGCCCATTGCTTCTAAGTGGCACTGTGCCTTGTTTGGGGTGAAAATCGAAGAAAAATGTGTTTATAAGAAAGCTAAATTTCATTAAGAATCCGTGCTTAAGACATATAATTTTCTGCTCATGTATATATAACAATGCAATAAGACTTTCAAATTCCTTACGGCGGATGAACACATATCTATCAGATCTCATTAAAGAGACAATGAAAAACTGTTAATTCTCACTAAATAAATCACTCTCTACTCTCACCCGATTTACTACTTGTTTATTACTTATAAGTACATTTGGAGGTTGTTTTAACAGTTCAGTAGCTAGTTTAGTAGGCATTCATCAACAACCAGCTCGCATATGGTCATTTTTACCACATTCCAGAATACTTTTTTATTTTTCTGGAATTTTCTTCTTTTTCTTCTTCTTCGCCTTCTTCTTCTTCTTCTTCTTCAGCGTGTTTTTTGTAGCATTCTTATTCGCTTTTTTAACAATATTCAATAGCATGAGCTTTCTATCTCTCTCTCTCATATATATATATATATATATATATATATACATATACATATATATATACATACACATATATATATATGCATATATATATATATATATATATATATATATATCTACTAGACTAACCGTGGCCCGTTGGGTCAGTATGTTATATTAGTTATGGAATTCATGTATGAGCGTGAAAATTGTGACGTAAAAATAGTTTTTTTTTTTTTAACAGCGGCCTCAGTTTTCTAGCAGAGCTAGACTTTCGCAATACGAAAATGCGGCTATAATATCAGGACCTTTGCACCAATTGGTCATTATTTTTATTTTCAAATGCAGACAAAAGTTAGTTTTGCATTAACATATTTTGTTCCTTAAATATTTTGTTCCTTAAATGATTTATATGTTTTGTAAATAAAAATAGTTAGAATTTATTACATATAAAAACATTAGTTTTCCTTTTTTAAAATAGTAATCTCGACAAAAAATGTGGTTAACATTTTTAATATAAGGAACAAAATCATGTTTACACCATTTTGCGATTTGTTCATTTCTACCACATAGACGAAATGCTCGACATTTTTCAGAAAGAAAGCATATTATTAAGAAACCCTAAAACATCGAGCGATTTTATCGAAAACGTTTTGTTCTAATCACTTGTTACTTTTAATAGGTAAATGAGAAAACATTGCATCTTTTATTTAACTTACAATGTTTTGTTTTTATTAATTTATTTTATTTTCGGAAAGTATGCAGTAAGGTGGTGAGGGGATAACTCCAATTTCTTCTTGGTCTAATATCGCAGCAACTAAGTAACAACAGTATTTTTTTCCGAACAAAAAAATATTTTAAAACCAAAACATGTATTGAATATATATATATATATATATATATGTTGTATTATGGGGTGGCTCCCAAGTTGGGAAATCGTAATAGTGCGTAGGACTCCCTGGCTGTGGTACATAGCAGTTTTAACTACGTCGGTCGTCCGTGGGTTCACTTGTTTACTAAGCGGTTGTCATGACAACGAGTTAAGACTAGTGAGTTATCTCACCTTAGACTGGCACTTTTTCCTTATCTTGCCTCTCGTCAACTGTCAAAAATGTCATAACAACGTTGAACCTGAAAACAAAGCGGTTGACACTTAGAACAATCAGCCGTAACTTAAAAATATGCGTTAAAAGACGTAAGTCACAATTGCGTTTGTTTTTGTATAAAATTATATTTTACAATATAGTTACAATTTAAAACAGTTCGTCTTTTTTTTTTTCTTTTGGTGATTTTGAAGTTCACCGCGATGGTAACAGTTTCTCACAGTGATCTGAGGAGGGAAATTGACGTTTTTTCGATCCGGTCTTCAGCGACGTTCTGTCCCTTGTTTCTCCTCTCTCTGCTCTGCTAGCTCTCTCTGCTAGATTCACCGTTTTTATTGGCATTTTGTCGCTTTGTTTTTTCTATCCCCGCGTTCTGTCAATCAATTGATTGATAATAGAACATGCGTTCTTAAGTCACGTTTTGACAATTTCTTTGCCGGTGGTGACCTCAGATGATCATTCGATTTCATCTTCAGCCGAGCGACACGTGAATTATCCACTCATGCCAATATCTGTACTTCCAGAGCTTACGAGGAATGTCACGTTTCTTTGTTTTGTAAACAAAAAAAATCGTCGTCCGATTTCTCTGTTTATGACGTAAGCCCTTTCTCTTTTCAACTGGTAGACAATCGATTATTCGATGCCCACTCTTTTAAATCTTTTATTAAAGTCTTTTTTTCTTTAGTTATGTATGATGGTTCCAGCCATCATTACATAACATATATATATATATATATATATATATATATATATATATATATATATATATATATACATATATATATATATTAGTGTTGTAATTTCTTTTTCTAATTATATTGAAACATATTTACGGATTAATGGCATCCGGGCGGATGCCAAACATGGAAAAAAATCTTTCCTAATCATTTAAAACTACCTATTTTCCGAATAATTGCTCAAAAATCGAAAATGAACCATTATTTTCCTACGAATCGCACGCAACAACATATTTTTAGCTTTGTTTTACAACTGATAAAGAATTTAAAACATTAAATTTGTTAAAAGTATGGATTTAATATGTGTAAAAATATGACCGTATATATTCAAGTATTTGCTGTTTAAAAACAACAAAAGAAAGCACTATTTAATGTAAAAGGAACGTGTGCATTTACCGATTCGGATTTCCATTTGGCGTGTGCACACAAAGTATAGGAGTATGCCAAGCTATAGTAAGGTTAATAAGCTACTGGAAAATCGGCAATAAGAATGTAAGCCGACGCCTTATAAAAAAAGTGGAAGAAGAAAAAAGTTTTAATCACGCCCTTTAGTTATAAAGGGCCGCCTACATTCCACTGTTATTAATAGTGTAAAGGGGGATAGCTCTGTCCAATTGTGTAAACCTTAATGTTTATGCGCGCATGCGCAACCGTATGTCCTAAAACGGATAGTTGGTTACATCACTCGTTACAAGTCATTTGTGTTTTATGATTATATATATATATATATATATATATATATATATATATATATATATATATATATATATATATATATATATATATATATATTGGGAGAGAGATGTGGGGAGATAAATTAGTTAAAACTTTCATAACATTTACCATTTATCTGTATAGGCACGTACTTATTGAAACTCTCATGCATTGGCCTATTCTAAATTTTGCCATTTTATGGAATTAAATTCATTTAAAATGCTGGTATAATGTTTGTATCAGATTGTAAAATATTCAAATTAAAAAAATAGAGTATATTATATATATAAGAAAACCGATTTATCCACATGCATAATTGATATGAATATGTCGTGCTATACTGTGGAATTGCATTAACATTGGCTCCTGCTAAAGACCCTGAAATGTTTCTCTCGCATTTGCAAATGATATCTTCTAAAATTGGCATAACCTTTGGAAGCTAAATATACACCGTTTTATACTGTATTATTTTCCTGCAGAGAGACTTGACGTTGCACGAATTTGAATGGGGACCAGGAAATACCCGACACTATCCATATATTTTTTGTTAATTAAATAGATGAAATCTTTCAATCTATTGCCTGTTCTAATCGGGGCTCCAATCTGGTTTCTCGAAGAATTACTCACATTCCTCCGGGGGGCGTATTTCACAATGATATTCAGTATACATCGGACTGAGGAGACCCTACTCTTAGGTTTATAAATGTAATTCATATAATTGCTTCAATTTAAATTTAAAATGCCGAAATATTAACTTCAAACAACCCTGTTATTTTAAAGTATCTATTGTTATTTTCATACACCGGGCTTTTTCTGCTTGTGTTTTAACGCAATGCTAGTTTAAGTGAATAAATGGGTTTACTTTGGTCAAAGTCAGCTCTTTCCTTTATTTTAAAGTGGGTATTTTGAGTAGCGATTGTGTAAAATTTCAAAAATGCGATTCTCACTCTTAAATAAAGATTATTTATTTTGCATGCATACAAGTGTTGTTATAAAATAGTCGGTCGGTCTGTCAATCGTTCTATATTTTGATTAACGTAGAATTATGTCAGTCTGCTATATTTGTGTTAAAATAAATTGATTACCAATTACAAATATTGTTTTACAATTTTATCGGACATTCAGATCGGATTATATAATGAACTTTTTTTTGTTCCCTATTATGATAAATAAACTGGCATGAACACGTTGATCGTAAGTGAATGAAGAACGCCACAATGAATTTCCACTATGTTTATGACACAATATTACTTCCCTTGTTTTAGTACTCATCTTCCCCATTTGTTGGATTGTATGTAGTGGAAAAAAGACAGGTTGCCCAAACTCTCTTTATTACTGTCTTATGCACATAGTTCAAACTTCATTAAACTGGTTATACTTATTTAAAATTTAAATTGGGTTCCGTCCAATTCTTTCACATAATGTCGATGGATACGCATATATTATTAATCTGTTGGTTACGTAGATGTCGAGGACTATATTATAATCCCCTTAGCAAAACGTTTTAAATGTGATATAGCTTTCATCAACGTATTTTATAGTTCCGGTTCAGGCCTCAGAGCGATTCTAGCTGAAAATGCACTTAAATGATGCGTGAACACTTGCATCGTCTTCTGTAGAAATCTGTGTAATCTGATTTGAATTTCTATAAAAATTCATCTATTTGAGGTTTTCATTGTCTTATACACTCATGGCCAATAAAAGCGCATTCAGATATTCATAAACATGTGCATGAGTTTTTCTTGTAAATCTAAAATAAGAAGGCATTTTACATTGTATTAAGACTGTCTACTTCATTTTTCGTTGGAAAACAAACAAACATCACAGTCACTCACTTACAAAAATGCATTGCTTAAGTATAGTCTGCATTGTGATCAATTCATAGCTGTTCAGTTTCAGTTTAAATAAAACTTTGCCTATTCATTCACGGTCATAATTTATTATGTTCATCGCCCTATCAGATTGAAGCTCTTACTTTGAACAAGTATTTTTTCCCATCAGTGGTTTTAAATACTCGGTCCATCTCATATTCAATCCGAATCGTAGTTCATCCGTCTCTCTGCCGAACTGAGACGCTTGCCAAGACTCTTCACTCCAGATAAAAAAAAAAAAATAAGAAGAAAACGATGAACGACGAAATAAGTTTCCGATTAAACAATTTCTTCTGGATAAGCAACAGATAAACACACTATCGCCTTCGTAGTTAATATAGCAGTTGATTTATACTTTATAAAGATATAACTAGGCATAATTACTGAAACACGACACTTACAAAACATCAAAGAGTATCTGTAAATCTTAAAAATCCACTAAAAAATAATAAATCACAGTTTTGCACAGTCATGTTTAAATAATACTTTGCATGTATATTTGTACAAAATACGATACTCTTTTTCTAACATGTATGTTAAAAAGATAAATAATTCTTAAAATATAAACTAAATATAGTTTACAATATTCATAGTATTTAAACAATAAATCACACGTCCTCTATCAAATATAACGCAGCAACGAAATATAATTAATTAGGTAGAAAATCTAGTACCTAAAAATGTTCGAAATTATTCATTAGTCGGAGTGCGAAAATATACCAATACACACAGTTTTCAATGTCACAAATGAATTAGAAATGAAACATTCGATATACAATTTTTAGAATGTATTTTTACTTAAAAATGTAATTATTGTTACTCGATCATGACAATAATAATAATAATAATTGATACTTTGTTAACAAAAGCGAAGGACCTTGTCATGAGAAAATCATGATCTCAGTCTTGTGGAAATTTGACATTTGACATTGTAAGTATACTTTAGTGTGTTTATTATTAAGTGATTTATATAAAACTCGGTATATCATTGCTTTTCAGTTTTGACTACCCTCGTACCAAAATAATTATATATGTTTCCATAATTCACATACATATAATCATACGTACATACCGTTCTCTCTCTCTATCTCTCTTTACACACACACACGCACACACACATATATATGTGTATATATATACACACACACACATATATATATATACATATATATATATATATATATATATATATATATATATACAGAGAGAGAGAGAGAGAGAGAGAGAGAGAGAGATTCCACGCAATTGATTTGCTCCAATCTTCTTACTCCTGCTGATAATTTCATTTTCAATTCATTACTTGTCTATTTCATGTGACTCCTTTTTTCATCCTTCATTCTCGCTGGTGCGGTGGTCAACGTTATATTATCTGGGGCATTGTGGATGTGCCTTGTTTATTCTAGAAATGACTCAGTCACCGTTCGTCGTTTCTATAAATTTATTCGTATTTAGAGAAGCGGCATCGGCAGAAGCATCTTAAAATCATTCCATTTCTTCATTCTGCGCAAAATTTAGCTTTCTTTCTATAATAGTATTTTGAATTCACTCTTTTTTCTTTGTACCCATTTGTGAACTTTTTAACAGAATTCCGCCATCTTGATGATATCTAAATATCTTCCAGAAACGCGATTCCTTTGGATTTTTCCTCCGGGATACTTAACTTTTACCAATGGATATTCTACTCCTCACCCGATCAGTCATTCACGTGACATCGTTTTTCTTCCGCACCCCACCCCAATCCCCTCTTCTTCAATATACGTTAACTTTTACCAAATAAATTCTATGGCTTACTTGTAGTTTTATTAAATACTTTGCCAGCAAAATCCGATTCCGCATTTTTCTAATTCCTGCCCCCGAATGAGAAGGAAATTATTTCTCTCGAAACTCCCCGGATTAAGGACAATCCATTAAATTTGTTTTTCCTTTTTGAAAATTAAATATTTTAACTCTTCTTAAAGTGTTTTTAAAATGTTTTATTAATTCTTTTGTATATATATATATATATATATATATATATATATATATATATACATATACATATACATATATACATATATATATACATATATATATATATATATACTTATTAGTTTATAACTAATTGATAATTTAAAAACTACTTTAACGATTGCATTAAAATTTTGATCGTATACACGACGGATGGAAATAACGTGAGATACATACACAGTCACCATAAATAAAATAATAATATTAATGGTGACAAATAATAATCACAACAAATAAATATATATTATGATCGTTGGCAGATTTTTTTATTGAAATGTAACTCGGAAATTTATATACACTGAGTGGACAAATATATCATAATTATTCTTATTATTTTTAATAATGTAAACTATATTCTAAACCTGTACAGTAAGATAAATATCAGAAAATCCACTTTTCATAATTACCACTATTAATATTGGAATACAACCTATCAAAGTTAACCGTTTAATGTATGATAACTTCTGAGTGACCAACAATATGGATTTAGACAAGGTCTTTCTACAGCAGAAATCCTAACTGTAATCGCTTAACGTATATTCCATTCACTCGACAAAGCGGGGGAGGGCAGAGGGCAGAGCATACGGTAACACTGGTAGAATAAGATAATTAAATCCTTCTTAGATAAGAGAAAAATCCAGGTTGTCCTGACGGTCGTAAATCTAAACAATATGATATAAATGCGGGGGTGCCTCAGGGGTCTATCGTTGGACCTCTATTGTTCCTAATATTTATTAATTACTTCCCCGACATAACTGCCTCTGAGATGGGTATATATGCTGATGACACCACCCTCTATAACAGGCATGACAGGAAAACAAATGAACACACATCTAAAGAAATGGCAAAAACACTAGAGGACGGCCTCCAATCTGTTGTGGGATGGGGAGAAAAATGTATGGTCACATTCAATGCTGCCAAGACTAAACTAGTTAAATACAATAATTACAAGAAACCTTCTCTGCCACCAATATCAATGGCCAGTGACTCCCTATCTGAGACAGCTTGGCCTAACGTTCACAGGAAACATGAGTTGGAACAATTATATTGAAAACATTGCCAGGGCCGCTGCGAAGAAGGTAGGCTCTCTCTACCGTGCTAGAAAACTACTGACACCTGAAAGTATCCTGTACCTCTATAATGCCACCATTCTCCCCTGTATTTAGTATTGCTGTCACATTTGGACTGGTGCATCTGCTGCTAGGCTCTCGCTCCTTGACAAGGTTCAAAAGAGAGTCGCTAATCTGATAAGTCCTGAACTAGCATCTAAGCTTCAGCCTCTGTCCCATCGACGAAATGTTGCATCCTTCTGCCTGTTCTACAAGTATTTTAATGGTGAATGCTCTGGCGAACTGCAGACACTTGCGCCCCCACGACGTAGACACCCTCGACAAACCCGACAGGCAGCTAAATCCCACCTCCACGCAGTAGAGATCCCTAGATGTAAAAGATCTTTCTACTCCAGTAGTTTCTTCCCCAGAACCGCTAGATTCTGGAATTCCATTCCAGGTACCTGCTTCCTTAACTGTACTGGCATGCATAAGTTCAAGTGTAACGTGAACCGACATCTTGCTGCCCAAGTCCCAACATAGTGCCCCAGTAGTTTCTGCCCCTGATAGTAGCTCCCTACACCAAAGTTGCAATGGGCCTTGTTGGTGTTGAAAATGTAATTAAAAAAATGATAAGTGTAGAATCTCTTTTTAATAAATGAACATATTCATTTATTAAAATTATCTTCAATATTTCCATTTATAACTGAATCTTCATCAAGAAAGCCCACGTTTTTCTTCAGGCGTTGGTGGAGTATAAGATTAAGATGTTTGACACAGTATTAAGAGCGGGTTGAGCACGTATTTTTTTTTTATAATTCACAATCCACTGTTCATATATTTAAATACGCCATTCGGAATTTTATGGTTTCAAGCTAAACTAGTACAAAACCTCTTTCAATAAATAAGGGAGTCCGCATTTGTTTGACTTCAACCCCTTAAATATCGGATTTTGTATTCCAATATCAACAGTACAAACTATGAACATTGGGATCAAATCATTATCACTCACTCCATCTTGCAACCACAACACCTTCAAAATATACACTTAGATTTGATTGCCTTCTTATAGATCAAATTTTTTATAGCAAATCTCCCATGCTCTATATCAAATAATTATTACGAAACAAAAACCAGCGCAACACCCATTATGGGATACATTAGGATGAATAATATTTCAAATGGAAAATTATAAATTACATTGTGTATGCTCAATCAAAAATATAATATGGAAAACGTGAAATCCTAAGACAAACTGACCAGAAAAATAAGAATAAGTTCAACCGAGTCTTCTAATCTATATAGTAATAGGATTGCGTGGGTGTTATTTATTTTGTGTGTCAAGACATTTTATAAGTTTTTTGTTTCGGTTTTCATTATAGCTGATGGCACTCAACTCATATATTTTTATAAATGATTTTACCAAGAATTTGTCATAAGTTGTGTTTCGGTTTTTTATTATAGCTGAGTCATCTATTTTTAAAAAATTACTAAGAATTCTTAAGTTTTCGTTTCGTTTTGGTTAAAACTGGTGCACCCAAGTAATATATATATATATATATATATATATATAATATATATAAATATATATATATATATATTTATATATATGTGTGTGTGTTTATGTACATGTATATATATATATGTATATATATATGTGTGTGTGTGTTTATGTACATGTATATATATATATGTATATATATATGTATATGTGTATATATGTATATATATATATATATGTGTGTGCGTCAGGTCATGTCATGTGCTACTGGTACCATGTAACCAAGTACTACCTGCCTCATGGTCGGGTCACCGGCGACTAAACTGGTTCTCCCACCAGACTTGTTTGGTGAGGAGGGCGGCTAGTCTCCCTGAAGGATAAAAAAACAAGACCTTCCAAAGGGCGAATGACCTCTTTTTCTGGGTCAACGGCCAACTAGCACCGTGTATATTTGTGTGTGTGTGTGCGTGTGTGTGTGTGTATATATGTGTATTGGGGTGGAGAGGGCTCCCGTAGGCCGTGGTGAAGGCAACGTTTCTAGGAGAAGCAAATCTCTGATTTAAAAAGCCATAAAGCGGAAGAGCATTACCCGCATTCAGCTAGTCTGCAGTTTGATTTGTTGCTAGCTATCTTGCTCTTGCTTGTTGCTGGATCTCAACATTTTGAACCGAGAGAGAGAGAGAGAGAGACTTAGCTGTCGTACAAAGCTAAAACTCTGTAACATCATATTTGTATAAATACTCCCTCGGGCATTTGGGCTCATGGATTTTAAATGCCTGAGGGAGTGGCACTTGTCTGACAAGACGTTGCAATCATCATCATATGTATATCCGTATATATATGCGTATATATGTATATATCTGTATATATATATGCGTATATATGTATATATATGTATATATATGTGTATATATATATGTGTGTGTTTATATATACATATATATATGTATATATATTTATATATATATACATATATATATATATATATATATATATATATATATATATATATATATATTATGTTTGAAATCCAAAAGTATAATTATCTTTAACAATCAGTAGAACATTAACTCTATAATAATATTCACTACACTTGCAATAATTAAAATATCATATTTAAGGATACATTACGACCGGGCAACGCCATGCGTTTCTGCTAGGTTAAATAGATACTTTTTGCGGTTTTAATAAAATAGCTACAATAATATCAGTCCGTCTTCATTTATGCTGGACATCTACAGAATGTCAGCATGAATATATTACATATAAATGAGCCTCTGTGGAATTTCCGACAGTCGCGCTAGTTTATAAATTATAATTGTATGTATTTGATTTACTCTTGTCAGATATCCCATAATTCCCACGCAACTTGAAATAACTAACTTCTTCACGAACTTATAATCTCCTCAATACACTTTATAAAAGTCACCTCTTCTTACCCTATCCACCCATTGCACTTCATGTTCAGGTCAGTCAATTAGATGATGGTTGTATGACCAATTTAATACACTCTCCTTTCTTTTTGAAACTCCACTCCTCATCTCTAATACCAATGGTTAAGCCTAAATCTTGCAACTAAATCCCCCCTTTAATCACTGCCCCTCTTCTCCTTCACTGCCTAACACATCTATATCTATATATATTACCACTGCCATACCGTAATGTAACAGTTTATGTCTATTAGTCAATTTAAGTATTTTCGGATTAGTTGTGAAAATTTTAAGAATAAAATATTCTGACTTACAGAACAGATTACTGGTTCGGATGCTTGTACGTATCGCTCGAGTTTGGATAACGCAATAGGTAGGTAGTCAGCAGAAAGATATCCAGCGTGCTTATATCGCAGTCCATGAGACAAATTAGAGCCATGAAATGTATAACAACCTTTTATGTAATTTAGAGTGTTTGCAATAAAATAAAACTCTAGACTTACTGTTTTGGATTTAAACAATATGACGTATTATTATTTGATAGATTGCGAGAAAAGCTGCATGTAAATGCCCATGTTGAATGTTTGTTAAATAAACGCATTTGTGGAGAAGCAGACGGACTAACAATAGACAATTTATACACGCATGATATAAATATTCCCATATTCCGCATAAATAATGCATTAGTTATAAAAGACACTGTTATATACACCCCTAGGCGACAAATTAGTTCATGCAATGCATATAGAAACATATAAGAAATACAAACACGTATATATGAAAAACATATATATATATGAAAAACACATATATATATATATATATATATATATATATATATATATATATATATATAGGTATGTGTGTGTATGTGTGTATGTAAACCAACGTTTAAGATATTAAAGGAAAAAGTTATTAAGTGTACTCAATAAAAAAGCAAACTATAATATTTTGATTTATATATGATTATTATTATTATTATTATTATTATTATTATTATCCATTTGAGAACCAGATGTCTGCAGTCGAACATAAGCTTTATTACATCGCCTTTTGATTCTTGCCAACCAATTGTCCGAAACATTAGCATGTTCAATGTAGCGACTGTCTAATCTGTGCCTATATATATATATATATATATATATATATATATATATATATATATATATATATATATATGCATCACCACTTATCAAGAGGTCACTCAAGGATAAGGGTTGAAGTGCGTACAGTAGAAATTGGACTATATAGTAACCGTTAATAATGGAAATTCGGTAAATTTTTTAACTTATATGGAACGGCTCATAAAAAAACTTTTTTTACGTTAGACTTGAAGACAACCATATTGTAATCAGCTGGAAAGCAGAAAAAACGGAAGAAAATTCTATAGGCGTGCTGTTTAAAGAAAGAAGCTTGTTCATGGAATCTACACTTAGGTTTAGGCACAGATAAAGAGTGGTGGAAACTAGTAATAGTCTTTCTGATAGACGGATGTTTCTTGTGAAAGTTTGGCGAGGGAGGACCATGGAACGTAGATCGGCCGAGCACTTGCCATGAAAATAACGATAAAGCAAAGATAAACTCGCAACATCTCTTCTGTGAGAAAGAGGTTGCAGGGAAGAGAAAAGGACATCCCCTACAAGGCTACGAAGTCTATTTTGCACTCTATAAAGGAAGGATAAGTCCTTTCTAGCAGCTCCTTCCCAGATGTGAAAACAGTACTCCATCCTCATATATATATATATATATATATATATATATATATATATTTTAGTAATTGCTTTCAGTATAAGTGTTAAAAGGAACGGAGTCAATATTTCTTAAAAACTGCGTAATACAAGTGCAGAGCCTTTATATAAATAAAAGTATGTAAATATTGTAATCAGTCTATACGGACCAATGAATGTTTCAACTTTCTCATGTTTCGTCAGAAACTAAAGTGAATTTCTTGATAAGGTTACCTGGATTCTGACTGTTGTACTCACTTGGCGCAATGACTAAAAACGTTGATCGATCCTCGTAGCCAACTTTGTGTATTAAAATGGTTATATATATATATATATATATATATATATATATATATATATGTATATATATATATATATATATATATATATATATATATATATATAATGTGTTTGTCTGTGTGTTTGTCAGTGTATCAGATACGGAGGGTTTTTTTTAGATATAATTTTCATTTTCTAAAAGAAAATAGTATTTCTGACTTTTTTAGATGAGTATTGGCTATTCGTCTTATTCGGATAAATCGGACTACTATTCTCATCTTAAGTGCTATTTTCACAACCTTTCGGTCGATGTAGCATACGATTTTCTTTAGGTGTATATTGTCTAACTAAGGAATGTTTCCGTCGAACTCGGGAACATTGAAGGTTTTTCGAGCGGGAATCTTTATTAAGGGGGTATTTTACTCGTGTTCTGTCAGCCATAACTAGATGGAGGTCCTATGTAATTCACAATTGTATTTTCGGTCGCGCAGACTAAGGATTACACTTTGAACCCTCAGCAATATATCACTTTTTACAATTGAGTGACTAATTATTCTAACTGCGCCACTTCTAGTACGAATTTTAGGAGGCTTGAGCCAATTTTTCTACATGTAAATATCACTATTTAATGTATAATTATTACATAGAACCATTCCCAAGTTTGACAATATGCACCTAATGATGGCCGGGGGTTCATCGATCGACACCTTGTGAAAATCGCACTCAAGATGAGAACAGTAGGCCTATGTGTCCAAATAATACGAAAATAATGTAGTGTTCAGTGAACATTCCATACAGGGTTTATACTAATTAAATATGACGCGGGATAAACCTTGGACTTTCGATGCATATAGGATTATTATTAAGAACCAAAACTGCTTAACAATAAATTGGAATCAACTTGAGATGTGAATTTATTCAATAAACTTTGACACTTATCACAGCATACAACTCTATAAAATAGTCGCCATGACAACCTAATACCATAAATGCACATCCTTTCATAGTATCTAGTCATATTTCATGTATTTTCTTTATCTATATCCCTTTACACAATGTAATTAATTTTTAAATGCATTTTCATTGTATGTGTTAATAGCAAAATTATTTCGAATTTTCATCAAATATTTGCGAAAGAGCTCAAATTTATGAGATGTGCTGCAGTGAAAATCCATGAGTTAAGGAAAAATTATGACCTGTATCCTCTATGAACACAATAAATCATTTTTCTGAAAATTATTTTTTCTGAATGTAATTTAAACAATCTCTCTTTATATATATATATATATATATATATATATATATATATATATATATATATATATATATTAACACATTTACTTCTCGTTACATCTCATCTTACATCTTGCTCTTCTTTTCTTAAGTACACTTTATATATATATATATATATATATATATATATATTATATATATTATATGTATAAATATATATATATATGTATTATATATGTATTAATATATATATGTATTATATATGTATTAATATATACATATATATTATATGTATTAATATATATGTATTATATATGTATTAATATATATATATATATTATATGTATTAATATATATATATTATATGTATTAATATATATATATTGCATATGTATTAATATATATAAATATTTGATGTATTAATATATATATATCATATGTATTAATATATATATATGTATTAATTTATATATATATAAATACATATATATCAATATATCTAAGTATATATGAACCTATCTATCTATCTATCTATCTATGTATATATATATATATATATATATATATATATATATATATTTAGCAGAATAGTAATGATATTTATCTTTTATTTGTGAACAAATCCTTAGAAAGAAGAGATTAGTATATTTGTTGCACGCTAAAATATTTGAGATATTGTAAATCATCTATCAATTTAACTTCTCTGGAAATTTATATTGCCTTACTCAAATGTACATTGGAAAGAATGTGTAATGTAGCATACTTTCTAATAGATATGTATGCGCATTACTTGTGTATACCTGTAATTCATCCAACATGCGATTGGTATGCTATTTTTGAGTGTAATTATAAGGTATCTGCAACACGTAACCCCAATCTTTGTTCTCTGTCATGTTCTATTGATGTGTTTAAATCTTTTAGCGCTCATCCTGGGCTTCCCTCTGATAATGCACTGAATCTTTAAAAGCAAATAATACACACATTATATATATATATATATATATATATATATATATATATATATATATATATATATATATGATTAAGATACCGTATTATTATATCGTAAAGAAAGAAAAATTACTACAGAATCTCAGAAATCCTATTTACATCTACGCCGGAAAAGAGTAAACGAATGAAGACCTTTGCAAACGCTTTTTTCATTTTCCTAAAAATGTAATTCGTTTTAATGGGATTCCGCGTAGTGCAACCGAATGAAAGAGACACCTTTTTTCCGCCTTGTTTCCTGCGTATTATACATTTTTTATATCTCGGTAGTTTATATTTTACAGCATTTTCGTTTGTGTTAAATCGAGCCACATATTGCAATTTGTATTTCTTTTCAATTCTTTTTATTGAACATTTTTGTCGATGAAGTTTGTTCTTTTTTATGTTTTTTTTTGTTAATCTTACCTTGTTTTACATCTTTTGGTTGTTTCGTTTTTGTAATAAATGTTGCTAAAATGTATTTATCCTTGTATGGTGATATTTCCTTGGATATTACTATATAAACACAGTAACACCAGATGACAATGACCTTAACAAAAATTGTGTTCTGAAATCGCGGATAAACGAGTAAATTTCTCATTTATTAAATCAAACGTCAATTGAATAAGGTATTTACTATTTTCTGTCCGTATTTTATTGTATTTATTCTAGGAGAAGACCGCATAAATGTTGGCAATGTTTAAAATGTAAATAAAGATATGTTTATTCACATTTCCGTGAACTAAAGGAATAAGCTCTTTTTTCTTGGCTCTCTGCAATATAGTTATGCATTTTTTAACAGTTTTTAGCTGTAATAGATTGTGATTATATTACAAATATAATCAGAAAATATAATGTGCTAATGTGTCATTGGATTTATAAAGCGTGTTAATCAATCAAATCAGAGAATTACTAAAACTATTTATCTTTTTCTTCTTTCATATATATCAATTACATGTTTATTTATTTTCTGATATGCAATTTAAATTATATATATATAGTATTATGTCATATTTATGGTACGATATTTATAAATAATATTATATTATTATTTTTAGTATTATTATTATTATAGATATTATTATTATTATTATTATTATTATTATTATTATTATTATTGGTATTAACAACATTAATAATAATAATAACAAAAGTAATGATACGCATTGATAATCTAAAAATAAATACGTTGTAATAAATACCTCGTTTTATTCTATTACAAAATATCTGAGTTAATAGATAATCAAATAAAGTATAATGGTAAATTAGTGTTTTACCTATGATGTCGAAATTACACAAACAAAAAAAAACTGAAAAACGATAGAGGCAAAAATACAGATTTAGTCATAAATTTATAAATATTGATAGTATGAGCGTATTTAACTTCGGTGAATATAAAAATCGACGTCTTACTGTGAAGATAACACATTTGCTCTAGCGGTTGAATGTTTGACTTCGGTATCTACTTAAGCGACGGCTTTACCAGCATAATCAATGAATTATTCAAATAAATGGGAATGCATCACTAAAACCGAGTTGCCGGAAGACACACCGTCCGTTTGCACACTGCAATAAAATCGTGAGAGAGACTACTCTTCCTCTATTGTATGTTCTTGCTTGTTGCACTGGTTCATGACTTCCCACAGAGCTTACATCGTATCGTAATTCTGTGGTCATTATCGTCACTCCACGATCCTGAGGAAAGTACCGACACATTTACATCTACTTGGATCCAGAATAAAGAATTGTATTTCATAGAATGTTTCCCACACTTAATACTTACCATTAAGGTAAATGATATATATATATATATATATATATATATATATATATATATATATATATATATATATATATATAATGTGTGTATCTGTCTGTATATATACATATATATATATATATATATATATATATATATATATATATATCATGTATGAGGTGCCTAAATTTTTTTACATACTTGTTTATAATATGGGAACCTTTATTGATAGCACACACATAAAGGTATTATTCCTTTCGGAATAATCCCCTCCGGCTCTAATGCAATTATCTCGTGCAAACAGATTCTTTGAGGTATCATTGAATTGCTCCTGTGTGAGCGTATCAATGCCCCTCCTTCCGCCTTTTTCATTTCATCAATTGTCTCATAACGACCGCCTCTAATGTTTTCTTAAACATAGGGAATAATGAAAATCCCAGAGAGCAAGGAGAGTGCAAAAGTGTATTGGTGTCCATCTTGCTCAAATAGTTTGTTACAAGCATGGAGTTGCATGCTGGTGCATAGTCCTAATGGAAATACAACTGACCGTATTTGAAGAGCGATTACCTCTACTGATGGAATCTCTTCAGAAACTCCCTTAAAATTTCAACACAGTATCTCTTGGTAAATGATTGTCCACGGAAAACCAGTACATGTAGATCATGCACGTTCTGTCAAAAAAGGGGACAATCGTATGTTTTTCATTGGATTTGCTTTATCAAGTATTCCAGTGTCAGAGAGTGTCAGCACGATTTTACTAGACATTCTATTTCTTCATCTTTGAGGCATAATCGTAGATCCGATTTTCTATCGCAGATTACCAGAACATGGAGAACTTTGTGATCTGAATTGATCTCCTGTAGCTTCTCTATGATGTCCTGACGATTTTTCTGATCTTCCTCATCGTCCGTTCATCGCGAATAATTGTCTATACAGTTCGAACACTAATATTTATATGGTTCACTTACTATCACTGTAGACACACAACGGTATTTTTTTACATAGACATCATCACTTATTAAGGCCAACAGGACATTCAAGAATAAGGGTTAAGGTGTGTACAGTAGAAATTGGACAATATACTAATAGTTAGTAATGGAAATACGGTAAATTTGTTAACTTATATGGAACGGCTCATCAAAAATTTGTTTACGTCGGACTTGAAGACAGCCATATTGTAGTCAGCTGTAAAGCAGAAAAATGAAAGACTATTCCATAGGCGTGCAGTTTTAAGAAAGAAGCTCATAGAATCTACATTTAGGTTTAGGCACATATAAAGAGTAGGGGATATTAGTGATAGTGTTACATGCTAGACGAGTATTTCTTGTGAAAGTTTATTTATCATGGAATTCCTCATTTGCATAGCCAACTCTAGTTCTTAAGTTCTTACTCATTACCCACATCGCAACACAGATCCAATGTATTCATTGAATCTCTTATGACACCTAAACACTCATGCTTGATTCATGTAATATTGTCTAAAAACGGACTAAAGGATTCCATTCGTTTTGTGGCATTCATTGAATGTTTAAATCATATTTTTATTGCCTATCGTTCTTCTAAAATGTAATCCCGTCTAGACTGCATATTTGAAATTCACCAACTGCGAAAATCACATTTCTCTTATTTATCGAGACAGCTATAAAGAGATAGACACATATAGTTATGTATATTTATAAACATAGATATAGATATATGTATGCATATATAGAATTATATTTAGATAAACATGCACACATAATATTCATATATATATATAAAAATATGCATTAATATATGTGTGCGTGTTTGTGTGATACAACGTCGTTCTAAATACGCACCTCCTATTTGTAACTCAGCTATTTTAATAGCAACACAAAATGATAAAAATAAGCGATCTTTTGTTCTCGAGAATTCTGTTCTCAATGCACATTTGCAAGCGAGCAACGATTAATCTGCATAGATGTCCGTGCACGCTTTGTTATATCATAATCGTTGCAAAATAATATAAATTATTGTATGTTTTTACTCTTAACTCTACCCCGAGATTGAGAAAAACATGTATGCATGTCGTGACTGAGATATTATGACATTGGAAATTTCGATTTATCTACTTCTAGTTATCTACATATAAATTATAATGAGATTGCAGAAATTCGTCTCTGGATCAAAGTAGCATAGTTTTTTTTAACAACACATGCCTCATAGAGATTCAATAACTCTACACTGACAGTCACTGTCTCAAGTAGCTTACGACCATTTTTTCTGCATATTTAGTTTTATAAATAAAATATTACATTATATCCGGTTAGAAACACCATCACAATCGACACATCTACAGAGAAAGAATTTCCTATTTTTCTCTCTCTTCATTTAATACTTTCACCGCAACCATTTGACACCGGGGCACATTCTACATTTTCTTACGATATATGAGTCACCGTCGTTAATTCTACTAATATAAAATGCAAAAAAAAAACATCGCATTACTTATGCGAAAACGAATTCGTCAAGAATTTCCCCATTCATTTAAATAGACTGATATATTTATAGACGGAAGAATTTTACAGTTAATCTATATAATTAAAGCACTCAATTGGCCTTGTAACGGGTGTTGCAACCCTACATCCGGTTTACGATTTCAGGTTGCGCATGCGTACATAAACATAAACCCAAAACGCAATACGGAAATGGACATGTAAAAAAATCAGAAAATATTAACAAATATTTATTTGGATAATTTAAACCCGAAAAAAATTGGGACGCTGAAAACCTATACAGTAAATTAATACGTTTATTGTTGCGGTGATTATTTATATGTAAGGCAAATTAAAAAAAGAAAAACATATTTACAAATAAATAATCAACACGACAATAAAACGTATTGTTTTACTAAGTACGATTTCAGCGTCCTAATTTTATTCGAGTCTAAATCATCTAAAAATACTTTCTTAATTTTTTTACATCGTTCATTTCCGTACAAAGTTTGAGTTATTTTAACGCACTTTTCTTACAAATAAATCTTCTTTAACTCGTTGACAACCATAAGAGAATTTTACAACGGATATTCACCCACCACCTTCTTATTTCTAAATTTATTCTCCATTTTTAATACACCTTTCTTAAAAATACTAATACATTTCCTTCTACACTACCAACATAAATAACCCCGAAAAAATATATATTTTTTTTAATTTGTGTTACAAATAAATGATCAATGCGTCAATAAAACGCATTGTTGTACTGTGTACGTTTTCAGCACCCCAATTGTTTTTTTTCGCGTTTAAATTTGAATTTAACTTTAATTATTATGTTATCCATTCAGTACAAATATACATACAAGTATGGCAAACCACTTATAAATCAATGGATGTAAGTTGTTTTTGCTAACAGAAAAAATTATAAACAGACCGACTCATACAAATCATCTATACTCTTTTTTTATTTTTATATACTTTCATAGAAATGTTTCTGTTCTGCCACAAAAAAACTATTTTCTTTACGCCACAAGTGTCACGCCCATACATTAATTCTAAAGCTAATAAAGATACTGAGGTCACGTGTAGTCTTGTATTAAAATTAAAATTGTTACTTCGAAATCCTTAATAGCCATAATACGCAATAGATTTGTAAATTACAAAAAAGTTTTCGTCATCAAAAAGCCATTAGTGTTTATCTGTTATTAAGCTAAAAATGTAACACGCATCTTTTTCAAATAACTAAAAATAGCTACTGTTTAGAAGAATGGTTCTTCCCAAATAGCATTAGACATTTATAAATATATAATGCATTATTTAGGAATATTAAAATTGAAAAATACAAAATTTATTTGTTGGGGACAATATATATATATATATATATATATATATATATATATATATATATATATAACATTTTATATTTTCTAGGGGGCTACTATCTAGGATATAAGTTTTAGAGATCCAATGTAGAAAAATCTTTGTTTAGTTACACTTGAACTTCTGCATGTAAATACAATCAAGAAAGTAGGAACCCGGAAGGGAATATCAAAGTCAAACAGCCTTAACGAATAAACTATTAGAGTAGAAGGTGTCCTGGCACTTATGAATCACTACTCTGCATTTGTGAAACTTTCTTTTCGGGTATCCCGGGGGAATTAGCGTAACGGGGTGCATAGGCGTGCAGGTTGTCAGAACAGTTTCCATTACAATACTTGTAAAACAGACAGAGATGTAATATTTCCTCGAGTAGACGTCTGCTGGTCCCCTTGCTTACAGTTACGTACCTATTAGGTTGGGGAATCTCTTTTAAAATCTGTGAATAGTGAGAGATTAACAGCAGACTCACCCCCTAAATGTGTCAAAATACTCCATACATTGATAGATAGTGACATTTTGGGTGTAATGGACACAGTTGGGCGGAAGTAATTTTCTAGTACGCTAGAGGGAGCTTACGTTCTTCACACTAGAGTTGGCATTATCTTCGATGTATCTGTTCCAGCTCATGTTCCTTGTGAATGTTAAACTGAGGAGTAAAAACGAAGTACTGTCAGGTAATTTATAATCATCCGTGTTTTTTTTGTGGTTAAGGTTTCTTGTAATTATAAAAAAAATATATGTTACAAGCAATTATGTTTAGAACTTTATAGTCGAATCGATAGAAACATTTTTATTTGATTTAAAATATTAAGAAAAGGAAAACAACATTACATTTAGATTGAATTGTTTATCTTTTTTATCAGTATTTTTATTTGAAATTTTACTATTTCCTTTAAACTGAGAACTTGATTGAAATATTTATATTCTAGATTAACCTATGCTTATAAGCAAATTAAAATAGATTCCTCATAATAAATTTGAAACATATTATAAATTACATCGATTTAAGTTCAGATTAGCTCTTTACCAATAAATTAAACCATCATTATCTTTAATGGCACCTGACAAAAACATCCAGTGTCACATCGACTTTAAATCTTGGAGAATTGAAAAAAAAAACGCTGCTCTTTTTTAATTCCTTTTTTATATTCGGTATTTCATGGGGTGATTCACTAGTTCTAATCACATAACACGTGGGGATTCTAACATAATTTAAGAAAGAGACACACTTGCATTAACTAACTTTACTGATGATAAAAACGCACTCATACCTCGATCGCCAGTCTTAAGATAGGATCGCTACAACTTAATTCTCTTCTTCATTTTCTCCTTTTTTACTTTATTCTATTTTCTCTATTTACTTTCTTTTTTATATTTGGTTTTCATTTTCATTAAATGGCTGGTTTTACGTGATAGAAGATGTATATAGTCAGTAGGCGGTTCCATTTATTAGTTAATCAGTAGATTTTGTAGCGGTTTATGGTATGTTTTACCTAAAGGGAATAAAATTATACACTTAAAATTATATATATATACTAGCAGGGGTGCCCGGCGTTGCTCGGGTGTTTGGAGGTGTATGCTGTGCAAAAAAAGCAAAAAAACAAAAAAATGGTTAATTTTTTAAAACTTTGACCCCTATTATGACCCCTTAAATTTTATAGTTTCGGGCTCAAATCACTTTATTAAGTTAGATCCAGGTTTAAGGAACCTATATCTAAAATTTCAAGTGTCTAGACCCAAAATTGTTTGAGGAGTTTGGTAGAGTTCTTAAAGGTCTAATCGTTGAAATTTGACCCCTTAACAGCCAAATTTCTGGCTGACACCCGTCACATCAAATTTCCCAAATCTCAGTACCCGGTATTTAAAATTTCGAGTCTATAGACTACAAATTGACAGAGTTATTGCGTAGGGAAATGTACACAGACACACAGACACACAGACACACAGACAGACACGTTCACTTTTATATATATATATATATATATATATATATATATATATATATATATATATATATATAAATCCGTCTACTAAGAGGGTAAGTAGTAAAGAATTATGTGCGTTCACAAGTAAACTGAATCAATCACATATATAATTGAATAAATATCAAATTGTCTTGGATATAGGAGCAATTTACAATGTCCTGAATATTTCGAAAATAAAAGCTCGTCCTCGAAAAAAAATCAAACGAAACTAATATCAAAACAAGAGATGCAAGTATTAAATAGGAACACTGCATATATTTTTTTTAAAAACAGAAAATAAGATTTATATTTTGAAACAATATATTTATTTACTAAAAGTATGATATAGCTGTCATTATATTCATATTTATAGAAACAATTGTCCATTTTTATTTACTCATTATGCGTAATCACACATGCCAGCATCAAAGATTTTTATTTGAAAATAACGCTTTCTGTTCTCTAGATTTTGAGTGAAAAGACATATTCCTAGATTTCCAGTAATTTACACCTATCTTGATTACCTTTGCAGATGAATCTGCGTAATCGGGACAGTTTTCACCATTTTTCAGTTAGACAGACTACTGTTTCTTACAAGATTTCCATGTCAACATGCTTTACCAAGTTCTGAATCCTTTTTGCACTCATTTAGGGGAATTCTGGCTAGTACTTTCTCTCCTAAGTCTTTTAAGTTTCCTTGAAACTCCTAATTTCTATGGCGCTACGCAAATTTATTAAGGAAGGAGGAGACGGAATGCAGATGCACAGACGTGTTAACTTAGAATTATACAATTTCAGTTTTCATAATCCCTTAAGATGTGGCCTTGTATTCAGACTCTAGAGCAGTTTTTCTATGTCCGGCTTGTGGCTGTTCCCCATGTGTGTTTATCTCTGCATTCAAATTTTTTTTTTATATATATATTTTTTATATTCCTGCTGTGGTGATTATTGTACTTTTTTCTATTAAAACACGACCAGCCGGTTACTGGTGTGTGTAAATATTCATGTGAGTAAGTTTCAGGTGTGGGCATATAGGAAGGGTACACTTTTTAAAAATTCTGATTGGACAAACTAACATACTCTAACTAGTGTTGATGGAGGGGGTGCAACCCCTCATTTACGTTGAGACAGAAATATGCGTGCTCACCTCATGGCAGTCTTGAGAATAATGACAATAGAAGAAAGAGAATTATGTGGCTGCATTTCTGAGTATTCCTCCGCCTACAGCCAAATCACCACATGGACATATAGACGGTGAGTGCGTAAGCAACTGGCAAAACAATGGCACTATGATATAGTGCTACACTATCTTCTCAGACATCCCTTCCATACTTTTTTCAAATCTCCCGTATTGCCTCTAGTGCTTCAACTATAATAGCGATTTCTTGACTTTCTTCATGTTCCATATTCCATTGAGATCTTCGGCCAATTTCCTGTATTAACTCCGCTTCACCGTCTCCTTGATGTCATTTATATGATCAGCTTAGACGGCAAAATATAATATCTCGTAGGACTTTCCGCTCTTGTAAACAGTTATTAAAACCGCTCTTCTTGATTTCATAGTGTTATATGTTTGTATGACCTATATGATTTTTTACTTTCATTTTCAAGTACTTCTGCCGGTTTGTGATTGACGATCTCTCATTCAAGATGCAGTAGTTACCATAATTCCTAATGTACTGCCAATCTCATTTGATAATTTCTCTTATAATTTTTGGATTGTTTTCTGCGTTCGCTTATTACGTAGTTTGTAGTTTCGTTTCTTTGTTCAAAGTGTCTGTATTTTCGTTATCCTGTATATTGTTGATGTTCGCTTTGACGTGATTGGTTCTAATTGCGTTATCTATTGCAGCTCCTATTAAGAATTCAGTTTCTCTGTTAAGGCTTTCTTTTTATAGCCCAATTTAAGTGTTTTCGTTTGTCTCATCATTTACATGAATGATCGGCGTAGCTGTTTATGTTCCATTTAATTCCATGTTTTATCTGTATTTTTCTAATTTAATTTTATTTTCAGTGTCTTTATTCGTCGGTATGTATTTTTTCTGTGTTTTGCATTATGTATTTTTCTAATTCGTTGTTTTGTGTTATTTACACAGCATTCAATAAAATCTACTCCTCCCCCTCCTCTATGTTTCTTTTTCATATAGAGTCAGTATCTTCCTTTTGTGTGTAGGGCATTTTGGATAGTCATAAGTTTTCTGGTCTTCTAATCGCGATGCCTCAGTTTTTCTTTGGTCCAACCTATAAACGGTTCAGTATATCTTGCTCAGTACACTGCCCACGTTATTATACTTTTTATTAGGTTTTAGTTTTTAGAATTGTCTTGTTCTTCTGAGGCATTCCTTTTCAATTTTCTCTTTTGTTTCTCTTTTTTTTTTTTTTTAGATGGCGTTTGCTTTAAGAAATGCAAAATATTTGTAGGTGTCATTTGATTTGATAATTCGATACCTTCCGTTGTCTTTAGTTTACCTCTTCTCGTGAGCAGCAATAAGTAGTTTCCATTTTGAGTTCCATTCGGTTATCCTGACTGAAGATGCTAATTGGAGATTTAAGCGTCTCTAGTACCTTCTTGTATTTGCAAGCAGCTTCACATCATATATATATATATATATATATATATATATATATATATATATATATATATGTGTGTGTGTGTGTGTGTCTGTGTGTATATATATGTGTGTGTATATATAAATGTGTGTATATATGTGTGTGTATATATAAATGTGTGTATATATATGTGTGTGTATATATATGTGTGTGTGTTTGTATATAGAAATGTGCGTATATATATATGTGTGTATATATGTGTGTACATATATGTGTGTATATATAGGTGTGTATATATATGTATACATATATGTGTATATATATATGTGTGTATATATAGGTGTGTATATATATGTGTTTGTGTGTATATATATATATGTATATATGTATATATGTGTATATATATGTATATATATATATATATATATATATATATATATATATATATATATATATATATATAGTAGGTGATCCATTTCCTCACGTGTATTCGTAAAATTGCATTTTCTTTGCATATTGTTCAGGATTATCATGGCTATGATAAACTATAGCGATGATAGCTAATTATCTTGGAAGATACATCTTTGTAGTTTAATCTCAGTTATGTATTGTACGTCACCTGCCAGTTCAATCCTCTATGTTCTCATTACATTTTTATCAAATCAATTACGTTGTCTGATATTGTATGTATTCTGACACTATTATTCTTGCTTGTGTGATTCTGTAATACTTTTTTTGTATTAGTCGTTCTATACTATTGCTATATTTATTCCTGCATTTAAAATTATTCATTATTGTTTTGCTGATGTATAATATGTCAGTTTCCCTATTTTTCCTTTCTAACAGTCTTGTTTCCACCTATGTGTTGACTTAGACCATCAGCATAGATGTAGTCGAATAACGTAAGTTAATACCATAGAACTGTTGATCTGCTAGAGATTCTTCCTTATCCATAGCCATCCAATTTTCCACTGCCAACGTCATCAGAGTTACCTTCTCCTAGATGCATGACTCAACTAAGACTAGGAGTTCATTTCTCCCAGTGAATTAATGTGCTTCCAGATAACAACCTAGAAGTTTCTCATGACTCGGCGCGGTACATACAGTGCCTAGCCTTCCCAAATGGTCACCCATCTTCAATAGTATATATTTAAGTGAATATTCGATATAATAAATTATATTATGTTAAAAATATATTGCAATGCTAAGGATTGTGTAACCCTTGCTTGACAATTACATGGGCAACCGTTACAGCAATTATCTCTTGAAACTAAAAATAGGGGAGTTTGAAGGGGCAATTTAAATTTGTCTTCTCAATTTTCCTGTTTGTATTTTCCGCATTGTAGTTAAACATGATATGATTCTGTACTCGGTGGTTTTTCTTCTGGGTCGATTTGCACTAGAGTAGTTTAACCTTTGCTCGTTCTGGTACGTGTGCTTCGTAGATATCCCTTTTCAATTTTAAATTAAACTTTCTAGCAATGTTGTAAATTTTAAACCAATATACATCTATTAAATCGTGACGTGGTGCGCTCAAGATTACAATTTTTTCTTATAATTAAGATTTCCTTACTGATTTCATTCTCCTTCCCTATTCGATTTGTTCTGACTCATCATTCCTCTCATTTGGTCATTTGGAAACTTATTATGACCCTAACGCCTTTCCAATTAGGGCTTTGTTTCCGTCGGCTTCGGTAATTCTGTTCTTGTTTCTCTTTCATTTTTATGTTGGTGGAATTTGCCTTCGTTGTTTTCAAAGGTTCTATCTTGCTTGCACTAATAACATCGTCTTTATTTCCTTTTATTTGCTGCTATTTTTTTGCTTAAATTCTTCCTGTTTTTCGTTAAGATTCTCCTACTGGCCACATTTTTACTTCCCCATTTTACAGTCACCTTTTTCTTGTTTATGGCTTTGATTTCTTTACTTTAGTGCATTTATCTTGTTTTCAAGTATCAGCTCCGATCCAAGTTTTCTTCGGGTTTTTTTTCTCTTTTAAAATTTGTATTTACTCTCTTTGCGCCTGTGTAATTTTTCCCAAGTCTGGAATTGTTAGGCTATGTGGTAGAAGCTTGTCAGTCTCTCTGGGTGTTTTTGGTTTTCAAATTTTCTGCAGAATGGGAGTTTTTTTTTTATTCCCTCATAAAATGTATAATGTTTTCTATTCCTGCTTAATTCCGATGATGATGATCCTGATGATGATAGTATTATCCTTATGATTATTATTAGTAGTAGTAGTAGTATAAGTAGTAGTAGTATTAGTATTATTAGTATTAGTATCAGTATTAGTATTATTAGTATTATTATGAGTATTATTATTATTATTATTAGTAGTAGTAGTAGTAGTAGTAGCAGCATAGTTTAATCAGTAGAAAGTTTTACACGCCATCCTCACATATTTATGCATTAGAAGATCCAGTATTGTTTTATTTAAATGTAACAACTTGCTTCAAAGGATGTCCAGCAATCTCTGCTTCTTCTGATATTTTTATAAATTCTTTGCGTTATAGTAACAGCTATTTACTGTTCATTTCTCCTTTGGACAGCCATTGGTCTGCGCGAGTATTTAGATAGGAACAAGACTCCGCAATATACCAGGTTTCTGCGCACTTCTAAAAACCAGGTCTTCTAGTCTTCCTCGACGATTGAGTGTGATATCAGTTTATGCCGACTTTTTTCCGAAGAGTAAACTTACACTTACATAGTTTAATTTTGCCTTTATATCATATGACAACTTTGGAATATTATAGAGCTTTACTTAATATGTCAGCAGTTTTATTTTTACTGAAATTCGTTATATCTTTTCAGTTATTCTTTTGATAGAAATCTCCACCATTCATTTTCAGATATTTTGCGATTATTCTTACTATCATTATTGTCATCCTGACTTTCTTTATAAGCCAACTCTTTTTAGCTTTCCATGCATTTGCTTCGATTCTCTGTCGCTTTTATATTCACTTACTTGTACATTTGAACGGCAGCATTTTCAATACATTGATATCGGATACTAACAGTCAACTCTCACTGATAAGCATGTATATATTAATCTAATTCTTCACGCTATCACACGCTAACATATACACACATTAATTTGTGTGTGCGTGTTTTTGTTTTGCTTTAATTTTCCCAGTTATCAAGGCGTGGGAGCTAATAACTGATCAGGGTAAATAATGTAGTTGCTGTGACAATTAAAACTGATCAGTAAATTTGAAAATGCTTAAGTACTTGATTATTTAAGGGGATGGGTCTATAAAACCTTATTTACATAGATCATTGTTGTGTCTGTATCAATAACAACACGAACGCAGAAAGTAAAGGTAAAACAAACATATGAAGACGAAAAGATAATACATATTTACACAGGTGCAGTTATACTGCATTTGGAAGATTGTCCGGCAGAGGGCGTGTTAAAGTATTTCATGGATCAACCGGCACATGCGTCTTGCCTATCCGGCGTTCGAACACAGCTCCCTGGTCTTGCTGACTTGATACCTTTATCTATCTTTTCACCCACGTATGCTAATAAGTGGGCGTCTCCACAACGATCATGAAGAAGACAAAGTTATAGTCAGCAGAGAAGCAACACTGCGGCATTATGTTTCACAAAGGGATAATTCTTGGAAATAAATAGGGCTCATTAAATGTACATTTAGTTTTAGGAACAAATAGAGAGTAAGTTAATGTAAAGTTGTGGTTGTCTGTGTGACCTGTTAATATATATATATATATATATATATATATATATATATATATATATATATGTTGTGTGGGTGTATATATATATATATATATATATATATATATATGGGTAAATATATATACATTTATACATATATATATGACCTGTTAATTAAGAAAAAGTAAATATGATAAAGAGAATGAAATACAGCATTACGTCGATTTAATGACAACAAAAGGAATTTTAAAACTTTTTTATTTATTACCTATTTTGATTATAATTATACTATCTTGTGTCATTGAACGTTAAGCAGACATATATGCCATATACAGTGACAAACACACATTTGATCGTAATGATTTACTAGCAATAGTTAACATGAGATGGTGAGAACAGATACAACAATACGTACACGAAATGCTCCATTAATATGACGATTTGCGATATCCCTTAATTGTAACGGAATAATTTTATATGCTGCTTTTTTAAAAGTAAATTAATTTTATTTTTTGTCGTCTTCCCGAAAATTATTTTTAAATTGCTAATCATAAGATCGGTTGTTAATATATAACATTTATTCAGTGCGAAATCTTCCAATTTAAGCGGATAATTTTTACCAAAGAATTGAATATAATTGTCAAGCTTCAAAGCAAATGTCGTCGGATTTATCTAGTGGAGTATGGAATTTGACAATGGCACGCAACAGTTAATGGTGATTTTCGTAATGATAACATAAAATAATAGAGTTCGGACCTACTTGATGTTAAGAACCAATTACACTATCGACTAATATCAATTAGTTGAAAGCATGACCAGTTTATGTTTTCGTAATTCGTAAACAAACTGAGCATGTACATACTTTACATATATTGAGAGACCATGTGGGTATCTTACTAGGACGCATAGGTTCTCTATGTAGGCATGACTATGTATAGAAAGTGTATCAGTCTACAGCGGCAAGCGTTGTAACCATTGGCTTCTCTACAGCAATGCAATCGCACACAGTAATATAGAAAAGTCTGTATAAGGCAGTTTCAATTAGATCAACAAAATAGTTTTAAGAACAAATAGAGAGTAATTGAATGTAAAGCTGTGGTTGTTTGTGTAACCTGTTTATATATATATGTATATATATATATATATATATACATATATATATATGTATATATATATGTGTGTGTGAGACCTGTTAATATATGCGTATATATATATAAATATATATACGTATATATATATATATATATATATACATATATATATAGCCTGTTAATTAAGAAAAAAGTAAATATGATTAAGATAATGGCAATACATCATTACGTCGATTTAATGACAGCAATGTTGTCCAGTATCCCCTAAACATAGTGTTCCACGAGATCTCGCCACTTATTTTGGATCATAGCATCGGCGTGCCTGCTGCTCTTTGTTACTAATAAAATATCTTATTTTTATATATATATATATATATATATATTATGTATATCTGCGTATCACTTCTTCTTGAATCATTGATGAACGAAGAGTGACAGTCTGCGTTGCTTCTCTTTTTCATGTCAGTATTTTCGAGTTCATTACATAACCTAATAAATCAAAAACTCTTGTTTTCTATATTAGTGATTTGTAACATTGACTATAAACTAATTTTTGTCAGTTATTCTATATATATATATATATATATAATAAATGACAAAATATGATATTCCAACATCTACTATCTTGAAAATCTTATAGTCTATTCCTTAAAACCAGTTGATTTACACAATTCTTGAGAATGTCTGTTTCGTAGCGCAAAATCAACCACTTAATTATTATATCAATTTGTGAATCTATTATGCACTTAACTCATCAGAAGTATTAGCAACAATACGTCCGTCAAAAGGAGTTATAAGTTGATTTGGCATGGTGAAAATCCGAAACTTGGAAACGAAGCTGCAGTTACCTTTATATTTTTCCATTACGCCATACTGGAGTTTAATCAAACAAAGTGATTAAACCCAAATATTCGTACTAACAGTTCAATAGATTTGTCAATTTTCTACCAAAACTTTCTATTAATTAATTACTAAATTTATTAAGTCTAAGTCATGTATACATACTTATGAAAATAACGTCAACGAAATATAAATTATAAATTATAAATTGATATACATGCTCGTATATACGAAACAAAACTAAGCTAAAAAAAAAGGCAAACCAATTATTCGTACTAACAATCTGAATCAACCTATGAATCTTCTACCAAAGTTATCTTTTTAATAGTTAGTAAATTTATTTATTCTAAGTAATCGATACATACTTATGAAAATAACATCAACAAAATTTCAATTTAATAATTTTACTAATCTGGTTTTAATCGCGATAATACATATTTTGATTTATGCAACCCATTTTGAATTACTTCCTTACGTTTGTTAAGAAGATTTCCTTCAGAAAATTTATAACATAAAATAAAAAAAATAATAAATAGGATGTAATTAAAGTTTATGGAAGAGGGGGTTTATAGTATAAGTGAAACCTGGGTTGTATATAGTCTATACTTTTTAGGTCTAAACTCAATTTATAAATTTTATTAACTTGAATTAAAATCAAAATTAGTTTTACTTATATATATATATATATATATATATATATATATATATATATATATATATATATATATATATATAATTATAACTAAAATAACATGTTATCAGATGATGAAACTGTGAATAATACTTATAAGAGAATTGGGAGATATACAGTTATGGCAAAATTATGCTTAAATCAGGAACAAATTCCTAAACAGGTTATTAAAATAGATTGTCGTATGTAGAATTGAGTAAAGTTTGTGAAATGTAAAAATTAAAAACATTACTTTAAATATAAATTATAATGGTGGTGCTGATATTTATAATAATATGAATATATATATATATATATATATATATATATATATATATATATATATATATATAATAAATGGAAGTGAATGATAAATTTATGATAATACATTAGTGGACAGGAAGTACGATTATCGATGTAAATTAAATATCTTATTTAAATATCTATTTAATTTTAGCCTATACTATATTTATTAATTTCAATAAATAAATAAATAAATAATTAAAATATCCTTAAATTCCAAAACACCCTCGTACATTATATAATATAATAAGAATAAACGCTAATTATACCCTTTGATCATTTTATTAGACAAATAAGATCATCTCCCCTTATTTTTAAAAATATTTACTTAATTTTAAATGAAGCGTTACTAACAAAAAAATTTCCATTGGGGTTAACTTTGAAAACTCAAAATTTCGTGCATTTATAAGCTAAAATCAACATCGAAATGAACGCTTAAACAGTAATTACGGTTTTCAAAAGGCGAGCAATTAAAAGGTATATATATATATATATATATATATATATATATATATATATATATATATATATATATATATATATGTGTATATATATATATATATAAGTGTTAACTTTTATTAAATACATATTATTACATCATATTTAAAGCAAATTCAGATTTATACTGTTATTCTATTTTTTTTTATTCTGAACCCACATTACTTTGTTTATCATCATTAATAAGTAACCATTTTCCTTTGTATGTTAATATTTTCCAGGTACATCTGCCTTACTTAAAAATTCTAAGTTTATTTACGGTGTATTTTATATATAAAAATAAACACCCAACATTTCTACTGATGAGGAGACTTTGTTTTAAAGAAAAGCTATATGTCAATATTATTGTCCATGACTTAATATTAATCGCAATAAAAACATCGTTTTCGAAGACATCATAGAAAGTATTGATTTGTTGTGTTCGTTCTTATAAAACAGAGTTCTAATCTTTAGTTTTAATGTTAATTGTAAATTATCAATCACATTACTAAATATTAGAGTAGCTCTGTGATATTTGCCTATCGGGCTTATAATATATCTGCATTACAACGAGCACAGTTCTTTTGTATTTTAATTAAATTAGTAAATTTACTAATTTAATTAAAATACACTCTGCTCTTTAGACTACTGTCCTTCCCCTCTTTAAATTATATATTATATATATATACATACATATGTATATATGTATATATATACATATATATATGTATATATATGTATATATATGTATATATACATATATATGTATATATACATATATATATGTATATATATGTATATATACATATATATATATATATGCATATATATACATATATATATATATATATATATATATATATATATATATATAGTCATCTACATACCGTACTCTTCGCTGTTTCATCAGTGCGGCTAGACAAGCAACTATCTCATGCCAGGATGAAAACCTGATCCCAAAAACAGCAATCGCCGCTTTTAACCGCTGCGCTATACTGCTGCTGCAAAGCGGGCAGTGAATTTACAAACTTTTGACATTGTTCAAAGTAGCTGAATTTGTTTACACGAAGAACATCGCTTTGTATGCTAATGATAATTTGTACATCACTTCCATAATGCGCAAACTAAGCTAGGGACATTTTCTAATCACGTGTAGTTATTTTTTTGTATAAAAAAAAATATATATATATATATATATATATGTGTGTGTGTGTGTGTATATATATATATAAATGTGTATATATACACATATATATGTGCAAAGAGATAAACTATGTATACATATAAACATATAAACATATATATATATATACATACATATATATATATATATATATATATATATATATATATATATATATATAATCTGTGGGGGGGCGTGTGTGTGTGTTTACCGAAGCACAGAAGGATATTTAATTAAATGCATTTTATCGTGGATTATTTCAGGGAACTATTTCCTTTGTATTTGAGTTTTCAATTAGTCACATAACCCTTTATTTTATCATTTCCATGAAAATACTATACCAATTTGTATATTAAAACATTACAAAAGGGAATTGATTCTACTAAAGGTGGCTAATCTTTAGTATCGCTTAATTTAGTATAACACAAGTAAACATTATCACTATAAGTAGTTAAATCCTAGGAAAAGGTTAGTAGTGTTTGTAATGGTAATGATAGTATTGATTAATTTTCTTAACCTTCTTCTCTCCTGCTTTGTTGTTTGTTCAATAAATTAATCTTGTCACATTACCAACACTAAAATATTGTTCCTGCCATTACTCCTTTCTTAATTAGAATAACTTGACAGATGTTCCCCATGGAGGATTATAGCGAAATAATGCAGACATTGAAAATATGCAACATTAAGACCAGATTTGTCAGTTGCGTTTTTGACATTATAACCTGGCTGCCCTTCGATACGGACCTATTGGCAAGCATCGGAATTATAATGAAGCGATTTAAGTAACGATTAATCGTTGTCGGGGATGGGAGGCTTTTCGTATGTATATCCGTTTTTAATTTGTAATCTTACTGCGCCAATAAAATCAGGGTCGCTATCTTTATTGTGGCAATCGGCCATACAATTTTATGCGTAATAAACTAATACATTTATTATCCTCTTAAAGGACGGACTTTTAAATAACTGCAATAATATGTGACAAGTGTGTCGAAAAAGAAACATGATTGTCGTCACATAGAATTTGTTGAAATAGTGAAGAAGACATAGCGGATTGTTTGGTAGGATATATATCTTCAAATTAATATGTTCGTGCATTATTGTCTTAATTTTATTGTATGATATAAACATGCACAGTTCAACTAGTTATGTATGAATAAGTTATTATAAAAAAACACGTAGATTAAGTTATGGCAATAGTGTCATATATTTGTATTCTATTTCTGCTTTTTTGAGATGAGGACTATTTATTACGTAGAATCCATCGGCCACTTCAGTATAATTCTCATAATCTTTCGGTAGACTTGACCTTCGTGCTTCTTCACGTGTATCTTGTCAAACTCTGGAATGTTTCTGTGAAATCGGGAATTTAAACGAAATATATATATATATATATATATATATATATATATATATATATATATATATATAGCCAGTATAGTTTAGTTTCCTAGAAGTACATCCAATGAAACAACATGTGTCTTCCAAAATAGTGCTCAATGAGTGAACATAGCAGGTATATTAATTTTATTTATACAAATATTAATGGCTGCATATGTGCATACATGTTTCTGTAATCACCCACGTTGGGGGATTACGTCTTCAGGCCAAGATTTAACTATAATTATAAATTATAATTAATTTATATATATATATATATATATATATATATATATATATATATATATATACTCGGGTTGTTTTATATTCAAAAGTAATGGACTAATGAATTCAACGAGGTTGTTAGATAGTGCTCAATAAAAAGAGCTGATAATACTTGTTTATTGTTATATAAACATGCTCACATCCCGCTGCTACAAATAGCCGCTTGTTTCAATCAAACAACAGATATCATCAGGCAGCGACTTGACTATTCAAAAGTTCAATGAATAACCTATATATATATATATATATATATATATATATATATATATATATATATATATATATATATATACAAGCATGGGTGACCAGCGTTGCACGGGTGTTGGAGGCGTGTGTTGAGCAAAAAAAAAGATGTATATTAGGAAGGCAGGCTCGAACCTGTATCGCGAAGGAGGAAAAACGTAAATAAAATTTGACGTCTTTGCTGTTACGACTACCGCCAAACCAGAAGTGATGTTGGTTAAAATTAAGGCTAGACAATAGAAAAGAGGGGATGGATTTCTAAAATATTGGCGAAAAAAGAAACCCATCTCTTTGAAGTGTTTAAAGCAAGGGGCTGGTAGATATCTGAAAGCTCAAGTCGTTGAACTCTGACCTCTTAAAAACCAAATTTCTTGCAGAAAACTAATTACTAAGATTTCTGAAATCTCGCTAACCTGTATATAAATTACGCTACACAGAATATTCTGCGTTTCATCTATGCCTGACAAATCCTAGCGTGGATGAAACGCGGAATATAATATTCCGTGTAGCTTAATTGTCATATATATTTTTATAACTTACTACCTAGCTCTACATATCAATTAAGCACGGTTGAATTAAATACTTAAAGTTTACGCATAAAATTATACTTTCGTATATTAATTTATGTGCTTTAAAGTAGTCATATATATATATATATAAAAATAGAAATATGTCTCTCTCTCTCTCTCTCTCTCTCTCTCTCTCTATATATATATATATATATATATATATATATATATATATATATATATATATTACTGAAATGTTTACAACAAGGACTAAAATAGGTTAAGGTTCCTAACGTTAGTATTGAAATTTTACCCAATCACCCGTTGCGCAGTGGTTAGAATACTTGGAATAATCAATTGTTGTAGTGATACCTTTCTAATGCTTTCAATTCCATGACTTCAATTGTTATAGTCGGATTCTCCTTAAAGCTTCACTTCCTAGTGTGTGCGACCGCGAAATACAATTGCAGACTATTTACGATCTCTATCAAGCCATTGTTGACGGCAAAAGTCCATGCTACCGCCGTAAAGTAAAGAAAGGGTTCTGTTCGAAATTTAGTCCAAATTCTCAAGATCAACACCAGAATAGTTAGACAAGATACACCTAAAGATAGTCGAATGCTTAATCAACCGAAACGTTGTGAAAATTTCAATCAAGATGAGAACGGCATTCTAATGGATCTATATAATACAATTATTCGTATTCGTTTCTTGATGTCGTTTAATGAACTGACAACACGTGGACAAAACAAATGTAACTGAAATAAACTTAATGTTTTTATTACATGTATAAATTTACAGAATGCATTTTTAAATGACACAGTAATCTGCTTTAGATTTGTAATTCTATACGAATCAGACATTATACTAAGAGTTGCATTTCCTGTATAATAACTATTATTATCTCCAATCAAGGGGGAAAATTAATTCCTTTGAATGAAATTGCTACATTAATAATATTAAATTTGTATGAAAACGGAAAGGTCGTATAGTATCAAAAATATAATTGTCAAATCACCAACATTTAGTAGAAAGTTAAATAGAAATGTAATATAATGTCCAGTAAAATACCTGTAATTATATATATATATATATATATATATATATATATATAGTTGTGTATATATATATATATATATTTATATATATATATATATATATATATATATATATATATATATATATATATAGATGTGTGTGTGGGGGGTGCCTATACATGCAGGCGCACATATGCACATATATTTGCACACCAGGGCGGGCATGTATGTGTACCTGTGACAATTTCTTTTAAGTATATAAGGGTGTACCTGCGAATGTGTGTACCCATGGCCGCGACCGCTAACTGACCCTCTCCAAACAATAAACAACAAGATAAAAACTAAAAATAAATAAACCGAACCATAGCTCCCCCGGTCTACAAACATAAGCGAACACCCAACAGCTCAAGACATACTTACCAAACAATCACCTCACCAACGAGACGCTAAAAACTTTCACACTAAGACTCGAATTTTAAAGTAACCCCCTCCCCCACCCCTACATATTCCCCTTCTCCTCATGTATCCCTATGCCTTCAGCCACGCCAGAAATGAACCTCCCAGACCTTCCCCCACAAGTTCCTTAAACCCTAAAACTAAAACATTATGGACATACCAAACGCCCCAACCTTCCCTCCTTGTTCCCTTCCTCACTTCCTTTTCAGACCTCCTCGCAATCACCCCTGACCTCATTCACTCTTCCACTCTTTCATCCCAAAATAGCGAACATTTCTGTAAAAGTCTGAGGACGCTACAGACGGCCAAAAAAACGGCCGTGTAGCCGAAACAATGATGTAACTTAACAGAAAGATACAGTAATAAAAATAAAACGTATATATATATATATATATATATATATATATATATATAGTTAGATAGATAGGTGGATTGATAGATAGATATAGATATATAGATAAATGAAATTGTCCGACTGTGTGTGTTTCTGTGTATATTTCCCTTATTTCCCTACCACACCACTGTTCATTGTCAGTCTACAGACATGTAATTTTAAGTAAAGGATGATTGAGATTTGGAAAAAATCAATTTCATCGATTTTCGGACAAAAATTTTGTTCAAGGTGTCAAAGTTCAACAATTTGATCATTGAAAATGCTACAACACTCATCCGCCAATTCTAAGTATAAACAACTTGATATTTTATATGTGGGTTACTTTGACATGTATCAGCCTTTTAATTTTATTTGAGACTAAAATAATAAATTTAAATGGATCAAAATTGAAGCCAAAGTTTTTAAAAAAATTGACCTTTGGCTCTCAATCTACTTTGGAAAAATTCCGTAAAGTGTATTCAGAAAGAGGGAAAGCCATTTATTCGGTTTTGTGACAATAATTGAGCTTCCAATTTGTGGTCTCTAGCAAACAATTAAGCCAATTTTCGGTCTAAACATGTTAAATGTTATATAAAACCTATCCAGAGTTACAGCAAGCTTGTAAATTAGTTTTGGCTCCCAAGTAGTCAACGTTTAATGGTGTGTTTAAACAGTTTAAATTTTAGATGTAAGTTATCTGGACATGAGTCAACCATATTTAATATATATATATATATATATATATATATATATATATATATATATATATATATATATATATATATATATATATAGGGATAAGGGTTATTTTTTGTACAATAATCAATGGGATAATATCATAGTAATAGTTGTTATTGGAGATTTGATAAAGTGTCTTACTTAAGGGGGCGATTATTCAGGAATTTTTTATGTTGTCCAAGTTGTAGTCAGGTGGAAAACAGGCAAACGAAAGAGAAGTCCAGAGGCGTGCACCTCAGAAAAAAAGCTATATTCATGTAACTTACGTTTTGATTTAGGTACATATAAAGAATGGGGAAAATTACTGACAGTGATTTTAGCTAGACGGGTGTTTATCATGAATGATTGGCGAGAGGGGTCAGCGATTGGAGCTCGGACGAGCACTTGCCATGGAAATAACGATAAAACAAAGCCCGGCTCACAACGACTCTTCTGTGTGAGAGAGGTTGCAGGGAAAAGAAGAGAGCACCCCCCACTAAGCCACGAAGTCTATTTTCATCCAATAATTCGTTTCTCTGATTATCAATTTTATATATACAACGAGCCTCCGTGTCCAGTGTTATCCAAGTATGTGGATGTGTGGGTTGAGCAAAAAAATGTGATAGTAGAAAGGTAGGCGCGAACCAGTAAAGCGAAGGAGGAAAAGAACATAAAACAAAAATTACGTCTTTGTCGTTGCGTCTATCGCCAAACTGGAAGTAGCGCAAGTTTTAATTAAGGCTAGGCATTGAAAAGAGGGGACGACTTTGGAAAATATGGCCGAAAAAGTCGAACAATTCCTGTAGAAAACTGACCAGTTAGGGCGTAGGGATTTATGTTTCTAGCTAATTCTCCGATATTTGTCTTCCAAAGGGTTGAGCTCTAAAACGATAACGATCCGGTGAAAATCCCTCACCTATGTGGAAAGTATTAGGCAAACATACATACATACATACATACATACATACATACATACATACTTTTAAACATACAGGTGAAATTTATATAATAGATGTAGCATTAGTGCAGATTGTTTAACACCAGACAACCCATCAATTCGAACAGAAATATCTATTGAATATAATGTTAATTATCGATTCACCTATTATATATTTTCTCAATAATGCATATTTTGTTTCATTAAAACAATTTTAATAAACACTATCACTTTTAAATTCTTATTTTTCCCTGTGATTTTCGTTTTATAAAAAGAAGAGAAGTATTATCTGTTGTGCTTTTTCGTCTCACTCATCTCAGGAAATAGATCTACAGTATGTCATATGAGAATTATAGGCTTAGATTCTGTTAATGTAGAAAGTTAGATAACATATGAAGAGGCTTTATGACGATTAATATCGTGTAATATCGCGGTCTTATTATATTGTTTTTATAAAGTCACTATATTGGACTATTGGTGATGAATTATTACATTATATATATTTTTATTACATTACATTTTCACCCCAAACAAGGAATATTGCAACTTTCATGTAGGGGGGGGTAATATAAGGGACCTAAGCTACAGAGGTAGTATATAGAAAGTTGGGCAGCAGGATGTCGATTCACGTTACACTTGACCCTTAGCATATGTCAGTACAGTTTGGGAAGCAAGGACCCGGAAGGGAATTTCAAAGTGTGGCAGTTCTGGGAAAGGAACTACTGAAGTAGAAAGCTCTCTTCCATATAGGTATATCTAATGTGTCGGGGCATATATTTAGCTGTTTTTATGTTTGTTTACGTCGACGAGGTCCAAGTGCTTACAGTTCGTCAGAGCATTCGCCATTAAAATACTTGTAGAACAGGCAGAGGAATGCAACATTTCGCCGATGGGGTAGAAGCTGAAGCTAACATAACAGTTCAGGCCCTATCAGGTTGGCTCTTTTGCACCTTGTCTAAAAGCGAGAGACTTGTAGAAGATGCACCAGCCTAAATATGACAACAGTACTCCATACATGGGCGAATAGTAGCCTTATAGATAGACAGTATACTTTCTGGCTATGGTAGCTTTCTAGCACGGTAACGAGAGTCTACCTTCTTCGCAGCGGTCCTGACAAGGCTCTCAATGTAATTGTTACAACTCATGTTTCCTGTGAATATTAGGCCGAGAAGTTTAAAATACTACTTTCACATAATGATTCATTGGCCATTGCTATTAGTGGTAAAGAAGGTTTCTTGTAATTTTTTAAGTAAACACACTTAGTCTTGACAGCATTGAATGTGACCATACATTTTTGGCCCATTCTACTAAAGATTGGAAGTCATCCTCTAGTGATTCTGTCATTTCCTTAGATATGTGTTCATTTGTTTTCCTGTCGTGCCAGTTTTAGAGGGTTGTGTCATCAGCATATATACCCACTCCAGAGACATTTTTGTCCGGGAGAACATTTATGAATATTAGGAATAATAAAGGTCCAACGATATACCCCTGAAACACCCCCGCATTTATATCATATATTTTAGACACACGACCGTCGAGAACAACCTGTATTTTCGTGTCTCTTGATAGAAATTGTCTCACAATTAGATTGTTCATACATTACTTGCATGTCACCCCGGCTTTGCCCGGGCGTTTGGAGGTGTATGTTGAGAAAATAAATAAATAAATAAATATTTTTATATTTTTATTTAAATAAAGCCATCATTTTTTTTTAATTTGACCGCTTTTATGACCCCTTAACATTTGTTGTTTTGGGCTCAAATCAGGTTATTAATTTTGATCCATGTCCAAGGAACCTATATCTTAAATTTCTAGTGTTTAGACCCATATTTTGGCGGAGGAGTTTAGTAGAATTCTCCAATGTCAAATCGTTAAATTTTTACACCATAACAACCAAACTTCTGGCTGAATACCAATCACAAAGATTTTCCCAAATTGCAGAACCCTGAATATCAAATTCCGAGTCTGTAGACTAAAAATTAACAGAGTTATTGCGTAGGGAAATGTACACAGACACACACACACACACAGAAACACAGACACACAGACACGTTCACTTTTGTAGATATATAGATAGATGGTATTAGAACAACTATTCGGTCAGTAGTTACTTCATAATTTCAGTATATTATATTTGATTTGTTTTATAACTGAATGGTAAATTTTGTTTGATCATGTTTTTTGGTAAAAAATGACTATTCCCGAGTAAATAATTTTATATTTCCTTTCATGTAAATAATCTACCAGGTAATTAATATTTAATTTCAACGTAGATCAAACATAAAAAAGAATATATTTATATTTGAATATATGTTTGAAGAAAAAAGAAAAAGAAAACAGAAACAAGTTTATACGAACCTCAAATATGTTGGTTTACAAATTAAAATGAAAAGCGTAGAAATTCAACATGAAAAAATCTACACGATGCGCGATTTTTTTTTTTTGATTTTTTAGTATTAACCGCATGAAACTGAAGTAATAGCTTTAAGGACGTTTTTTATGAAGAAATATAATAGATAATCATGTTGAGGCACGGGAAGAAAGAAGTAAGCTGTTATGTTAGTATTTATCATTCCAGTGTAAAACAAAGGTGTAAAAGATTTTTAATGAAACTAATAATTTATAATAATTATTTCGAGAGAGACCGTCAATAACATAGAAAAGAAATAAAGGGAGGATATTTCTGGATATATAAACGTAGACAAGAGGCTAATACTTAAACAATACCGATAAATTTATTATCGTTGGTTAATGAAAAAAATAATAAGTTTGTGATATCATATTATTTTTTTTATTAGTACAAATGGTATCGCCGATAGAACCAACGTCAGCACAAACTAATGTATACTCTCTTGGCAATCAAGCATTGATTGAAGTGTATAATATGTTCTATGCATAGAATAATAAACTATTAACTTGGCTATCGTCATCGCACTGAATGTGTATATAATATAAATATATTATTTATTCTTGTAGGGGCATTAGCAATGTGCACACAGAACCAGATATATGCTTAAATTATATGAAGTAAACTAATCAGATTAACGGAGTATAGTTTGAAAGCAAATTATTATTGGCATACACAAATGCACAATAGATAAAGGACCTTGTAGTAAGATTTCAATGGATCCTGCTAATAATTATAGATATTCGTTATAACTTCTGTATTAATGTAAATTACTAATCGGAATTTTGCCTGGGACTCTTATTTATAAAGATATTTCCACGGAAAACACGACAGACTTTTAATTAACTCTCCGGATCTGTGTTTGCGTGTTGCTGCTGGCTTAAATAATCAAGGATATGTAAATACAATGATATCACCAATAGACCGTTAATTAGTTTTCTTGACATCGCTTAAGGGCATTTATGCCTCGAGTGTCTACAGATCACTTGTAAATGCGTAATTGTTAGTCTTAGATTCTGAATCTAAATGCTGTTTTTCCTTTTGTATTTTTCATATTTTGTGATTTTCTTCAGATGCGATATTTCAAACATAATAGAATAAAAATGTGAAATAAAACTGTATTTTTTTATCTTATTTCGAGTGGTGTATATTCGTCAAAAATATTTTATTTTAATAATTATCGACGTGATATTGTAATATATTAGTAAGAAATGCAGATACTTTTGTCTCAAATCATTGAAATCGGGTATAAGAGAAAAATCAGTCGACAAGCATCCCCGAAACGGGGTGTATTCTCTCCTGGTTAGCCCACATTATTTGAGGGCCATAATGGAATATTCTTACAATAAAAATCAAGCACGATTAAATGCAAGTTCAAAAGTGAAATAACAAAGGGAATGAACGTATTGACACGCTCCGTATTCTTTTCTGATATTCATGGCATTACTTGAAAGCCTGTATTTCCAAGTTAAAACAGCAAGTAAACATGATTTAGAGAAACCTACAATATTTTATGTTGTCAAATTCGTAATATTTAGTTTCTGCTATACTTCTGGTAGCAAATATTATTTTTCATATTTAGATTTGTATTTTTTTTTTACATTAAGCTACACATATCTTTTATGTAAACAATTATCTGTCTTGTAAGACTTTGGGAAATTAAACTAATAAATATTAGATAACATTTATTTCTATCTGGAGTCTACCTTTTTATAAAGCAGCTTTAAAAGCCGGGTGTGTTATATATGACCATACAAATATTTTAAAGTAATCTCAAGGTATGAGATAGGAACGTTAGTTTATCCCTCTCTTATGTCGCTTGAATTGTTTAAGCATATTACTCTGCTGTCTGCGAGTTCAATATTCAAGTTGAGTTACTTTTCCAGGAATTATTATTCTCTATAATCATCTATTTCTATAGATAAAACTGAACACGTCGACGTACATGTTATTATCTTTTTCTACACTAAATTGACTTCAAAAATAAAAGTATTAGAATTTAGCAACCATCCTATTTGACTAAATAAGAAATAGTTCATCTTATTTCATAAGATAACAATGAATATTTCTACATAAATAAAACATTAAACAAACAATAATAAGTCAGCAAAAGTAAAACTTTCTGTGATGGTTTCCTGCTTGATCATAAAACAGTTATTGCAAAATCTATTCTTTAGCCGATTTTGGTAAATCTGCAATCTATTTCGAGACGGTTCCTTTCTTCTTTTTTTATGAAATGTGCTTAAATTCTAATACATGCATTTTGTATGAGCATCGGAAGTCACAATTATAAATTAGAAACAAATATATTAAGAGATGTTTAACTCCTCTTATTAAGCCATGGTGTTATTAGTAATACTAGTTGCCTAAATGTAACATATACTATTTGATTGTTAATTTGTCATATTGTGTCCCTGTCAGCCTGACTACAAATAGTTTTACATTAATGTATAATATATGTCAATGCATGTTGGATATTGTTTTACTGAAACAACCATCCCCCTCGGATATAAGCATTTGCTTCATAATTAAACATAACGCAAATGTTACTTAATGTATGAGTGTAACTGTTAATGTTAACAAACATATAAAGTAAATTATTATTTAATAAGATTATACTTTGAAGATATATTAGTTTTTTTCTATTTAAGACTTATTTGCCAAATCTCGGTGTATGTAATGGTACACATAGCAAATGACTCTTTAGGTTTTCACTCATGCTATGATAAGGAATATTCATTTTTTTAAAAGAAAACCAATAATAATTAAATAATTTAACGCAGCGTTAAACGAACGATAGATCTTTAATTATAAAATTCAGCTTAAAAGGACTCATACTGGCACCCATGAGTAGTTTTCCATCGACATATATTTACAGCAACTATAATTTCATTCAGTTTTAATATAGTCAAATTTCAGAAAACTGATCATATTAGATTTAAATAACGGTTTCATCTTGTATGTAGACCATCTACTAGTCGGTTAGTTTTGCACGAATTCTAAGAGCCGTAGGAGCTTTCCATATGTCTGAAAGTGACACAATATGCAACGAACGAGATGGCGATGCGCCCCTCTACAACTTATGTTCCCTTCCGATCTAGGCAATTACAACAGCAACATGGCCGGCAGCCTCAAAATGCAAACCCGTACGGTTGAATGTTTGAGAGCAAAGTTCACCGAAGTTTCAGATAACAATTATGGTATTAGGTGTGATTTCCAATGAGAACACCATCATGCCTCTTCACATCTTCGAAGTCGACTGTAACGCCAACACTTAAGTGTTCCTGATGTGTTAAAAAGGGTGGTGCAGTCAGGCTGTCGCTGGCAGACGGTGATTGCGAACCAAGATATGGCGCCAGCCTACAAGTCCAAAAAGACCTAAGCTTGGCGTTAATAGAAGTGCTACAGCCTTGGAACTTTTCTCTCATTGGCACCCTGCTCCCCCCCAATTAAGCCTGCTGGACTACTTCATTTAGTCATACATCGAGAACATCACGAGCATCGCCTTCCCCGGACATCAAGGCCAGCCTTATCACCGCCATCTGTCCAGTATTTGCGGAGCTAACTCCGGCGGTCGTGGAAAAATACAGGCTCCCTGTTCCGGATCCGTATCGAGGCGGTGGTATGGGCTGAGGGCGGCTACATTGAATAGATGTCAGCTCTATTACATAATCAAGTCATGAATTGATTTTTACAAGAAATAAAATGAAAATAAAGCTCTATCGTTGTTTCACGACGACAAATTTATAGTTCCACTCCGTCCGTTAATGGGTTTTTTATCGTTTAATCTTCCTCTAAACACCGTACATACGAAAATTTACGTATTTCATCCAAAATCTATGTTTTGCTTCGTGATGTACTTGAAATAAAGTCTTATGCATTATCAAACTTGGTGAGAACTGTTGGAATAGTGACAATTATTGTATGAAAATCGGTCCCTGATTTATAGCATAGTCGCTGGCTTATGTAATAAACAATACACATCGCTTGACTGTTCGTCCTATGAGACTCGCAACAATTAATGATCGAGACGAATAAATGAATAAAACATCAAGAAGTAAGCGTCGACACTGCGCGCGTTTCTGTGAAGAAAGTTATGTAATTTTTAGTAGTTTTCATTCGTAAAATGTTCACCAGCTCTCTGAATACACTGCAATCATACACATAAACAAGACTGTACGTAGTCATTAACGCAGGATATCATAGCGCTACCGGTGGTTGAATTTAAAGCTTTGTTTAAAGATACAGATTTAGGATAGGGTATGGCACACTTTCGAAGTATAATGAAGATTGTAAAATAAAGCTTCTAAAAATCTCTCGAAATGTTGGCTGTCGGAATAAGAAGTTACGAGTTTGAAAAGACTTGCCATTAGTTGCGTATAACAGAGAATATAACCCGGGGATAAATGACGATATTTCTGGATTTGTTTTGCGGTCAAAATCGTCGCGGCTCCAATTCTTACACTACGGTATCATCCACATTTGTTTTGTATAATATAACCCCTTCTCTGAAAAAGTCTTTGTAAGTCAGGAGGAATGTAAGAGTTCACATATGAGTGAGGTAATTTGAGGTTACCTGTCAAGTAACGGCAGTACATAATCAGGCGCAACTTCATATTTCCTTGTCGTTTTTGGCCTGTAACTGCAAATGATAGGCTACCCCAGCTAAAAGCAAAGTTCTTGCTAATAGACTATCGCGCATCTATTAATTCTTATGAATGGCGGCAGGACATTTAATTTTAATAAGTGGCAGTGTGATTATATTGGTACAAAACTCTTTCGTGAAAATGCATAAATTTTATGTATTAGTATATGTCGTAAATGCAGTTATTCATTGGTAGATTAACCGCCGAATAAATAATATCAGTGAAAATGAATTGGTTTTGTTTTCTCATTTCTGTTATGTAAACTCCCATTATCCCTCTACAAAAAGTAAATAAACCGAGTTTGGATTTAGTAAACACCATAAAGGTCAAAAACAAAGGTATAAAAAAATAATATCTGATGGAAAAATGTGTGAATACACATATTTTGTTTGTTATAATTCATACAATTTTAACTGTATTATTATATTGAGTCTAGAGTACGAAAAAGTGATGTTGTGTCATGCCGTATAAACAAAAAACTGTCGTCACATGATTTGTATAAACATATATTTGGAAACTTTATTCTAACGGTTTTCTATCATATCGGGGATGTTTGTGAGATTTCATTTTAAGGAATATAAATCAAACTTGGTGAGCTTGCCTATGAATTAAAATTTATCTTGGAATATATATATATATATATATATATATATATATATATATATATATATATATATAAGTCGGCTATATAATGAAGAAGATATAGCAAATATAATTGTTTACAATATGTTCATCAACGCGTGACAAGAAAAAACGACCCTGGTGTCTAACTCTGCCCCGTGGGGAGGCATAGTAAATAGGTACTATATGACAAGTTTTAATGGTTATGAAGTAGTACGTTTGACAAATGTCCAGTGATTATACTTCGTGAGAATGTGGCAGCATGTAGTAGTTAAAGAGGCTATGGTTCAATATTCATCAAATGTATGATAAACATTTTTATTCTCACACGAAAATTGTTTTATTCTGTATTTTGGATGCATAGGACATGTTTAATATTTGTAAACACGATGATCTAATTATGTAAAAAATTAGGAATTGAGTAATATTGATAACCTGACAAAATATATACGTGCGCTTTAACAATGGAAAACCTTATAGTATATGATTAAACAACTACTACAGCTTACAGATTCTGTACGATAAAATATGATTTCTGCATATGAAAATATACTGCCTGTACTCATAATGTATTAAGAAAATATTTAGTTTATTGTCAAGAATAATTTAAGTGTGAAAGAATACAAGTGTGAAAGAATACAAGTGTAAAAGAATACCAGTGTAAAATAATACAAGTTTAAAAGAATACAAGTTTAAAAGAATAGAAGTTTAAAAGAATACAAGTTTAAAAGAATACAAGTTTAAAAGAATACAAGTTTAAAAGAATACAAGTGTGAAAGAATACAAGTGTAAAAGAATAAAGTGTAAAAGAATACAAGTTTAAAAGAATACCAGTGTAAAAGAATACCAGTGTAAAAGAATACCAGTGTAAAAGAATACAAGTTTAAAAGAATACAAGTTTAAAAGAATACACGTGTCAAAGAATACAAGTTTAAAATAATACAAGTGTAACAGAATACACGTTTAAAAGAATACAAGTGTAAAAGAATATCAACGAGATAAAGCTGGACGACGATCATCTGGAAAAAGTAGACTTATTTCGTTTCGTTGTGTATATGCTGAGAGCATGATCTACTTGCAAATTGCGCAATGTCCTTCGAGCAAGACCAACACTGGGTAAGTTTCGCGATCTATTGTTATTATACTCACTGTAATCTGTCCTTTTCATTACGAATATTAAATTGTATTACAGCACTCTTAGATGAGTGGTGATGTACTAACGTACGTTGTATTCTCCCCCACTAATTTCTAACCTTACATGACACTACTGTAAGACTTACGATTCTTTTACCAATTACCAATTAAACTCTACAACACCTATATTATACATTTGCAGCTCGCTGACCATTGGAATAATGTTCTGAAATATTTTACTATATGGAAAATAACTTCAAATCATATTAATATTCATACGGACAACCCCAAATGTGGGGATGCGACAAAGAAAGAAAAAGTACTAGAAACACACTAAACCACAGCCAACTTATAAGTTAACCCTTTGCTTTCTGTTGCCTTAAACACCGTTCGTGATAATCTCAGGAGTATGTAGGAGTAACAAGGCTTCTCATCTGCATCAATTATGGGCATTTCATTTCACATCAGTATAGGCAAACATACGGGCGATGTTATTGGATGTTCCAACGACACCCACACATCGTTTATGTTCTATCGAACCCGGTGTTAATGGTTATCCAATTGACAAAGAATGCAGGGGATATATCACAAAATGTATAATCAAATATAAGTCTGAGATCACTCTGGCTGAATTGGGTAATTCCATAACCAAATCTTATTCAACGAAATTTACGCCACTTCTTGAGGAAACATGAGAAATGAAACCGTTCCGAGATAATGAAAACAGCGCTAAAGATTTATCAGGATAGATAAACAAGAAAATATGTTTAATACAACACCTACACCTTCTAAATCCCCTATATTAAATATGTGTGTTTTTTATATGGTAGTCACTACATATCAAGGCTCGGAACCCACTTGGGAATATGGGTTATTGCGTGCACATTAATACATGAGGTAGTATCGTAATAATCGATAGCATTGGAGATTTGATAACGCGTCTTATATAAGGAAGCGGTTCATAAGGAGTTTGTTTATGTTGGCCTTGAAGACATCCAAGTTGTACTCAGATGCGAAACAGACAAACGGAAGATAGTTCCACAGGCGTACACATTTAATAAAGAAGCTTTGTTCATGGAATCTACGTTTTGATTTTGGCACAGCACAGATTAGAGTCGGGAAAACTTTTGACAGCGGTTTCAACAAGACGGGTGTTTATCGTGAAAGATTGGCGAGGGGTACAAGAGATTGGAGCTCAGAGGAGCACTTGCCACGGAAATAATGATAAAACAAAGACAGACTCGCAACGTCTCTTCTGTGGGAGCGAGATTGCAGGGAAGGGAAAAGGGCATCCCCCACTAAGCTACGGAGTCTGTTTTGTACTCTGTCAAGGCGGGATAGGCTGTTTTAGCAGCCCCTCCACATATGTGGCAGCAGTATTCAATCCCTGGACGTACTTGGCTTTTATATAGATAGAGAATTGCATCAGCAGTGAGGTATCTTCGAGCGATAGAATCATCCTCCATTTTTCCAGCGACCTTGGCAACATACTTGATGTACGTGTTTTATTTCAGATCAGGTGTAAAGGTCGCTCCCAGAAGCTTGTTAAAACATGGAGCCTCCCCTTCAATTTCAATTGATGTCAGTGTGTTCAAATAAAGGCAGTGAACACAAAGTTAAGAGTTCTATACAAAGGGCCACCATCCAAGATCACGTGTATAATATATAAAATTGAAAGTGAATACTTTGAGGAGATATCTTTCTCCTCGCGTTTAGTAACTAGACTATATATTAAATATGTTGTACATACATAAGTAGAACTAGTCAAGACCCGATGAAACATGCCTCGTATGGAAATGCGACAACGAATGTACAACAACAATGTAGCACTGCCCTTTGTTTTATGTATAATGCTAAATTAATGTGTGAGTTATGATATAGAGATAACATATTGCACTCCTGGTAAGGAGACGCCAGTTGCTTACACATAAGGTGTTTATGTACGGCAGATATTTACAAACTCATAGCGTACTATCTGTGATATTTCAAACAGTGTTTAAGAGATAAAGCACGTGAGTAAAAAAGATGGTAGATAACAATGATTGAACGTGCATAATTTGGCATTTTCGCTGAATCCCAAGGGAGAAGTTCAGAAAATATCAGTGGATTTTGAGATAAGTATTTAGAAGAAAATTAACCGTAAAATTTCTAACTTACAATATTGTATTGTATCCTGGGGAAAATTACCCCCCGCACACAAGTGTGTGTGCATATATATATATATATATATATATATATATATATATATATATATATATATATATATATATATATATATATATATATTTCTATGGAAATGTACTTATTTCCTTATAATATACATCAATCCTATTTAAGAAGCTCAATGTAATTACAGAGCAATGTATTGCACGATGCCTATATTTAAAAGTTCATGAATTTGTTACCATCTTTCAATTTATTCCGTTCCTTCCGTTGACATTTGCAATTCTTGAGAGTATCTGTTTCGTAGCACAAAATCAATCACTTAATTATTATATCTATTAGTGAATCTAATTTGCCCTTAACAAATTAGAAGGCATAGCAACAATCAATAAAGTGCGTGCTGACATGATTATAATCGGAATATTGGAAGAAAAGCTGTAGATACCTTATAATATGTATAAATTACGCCATTTTAAATTTAGAATATATACATATATATTATATACATATACATATACATATACATATATATATATATATATATATATATATATATATATATATATATATATATATATATATGCGGGGGTGTGTGCGTGTGTGCGTGCGTGCGTGTCTAATTATAACAAGTAAATTCTAGATGTTGAACCCACAGATGTCTCCGGCAGTTTAATAATCCAGAGGTTACTTACACACTTACATATTTAATTTATGGTTAGATTACTTTAATTTTTAATTACTAACGACCGAATTGTTTCTGCATAAACCTTTATTTTGTGCATATATCATTATACACACACACACACATATATATATATATATATAGTCATCCACATACAGCACTGTTTCGCTGTTTCACAGCTCATCAGTGCGGCTAAATAGTGATTACCATGTAAAAAAAAACACACACGTATTGAATCTAGGGGATTTAGAAGGGGGAGGTGTTGTATTAAATATATATTTATATATATATATATATATATATATATATATATATATATATATATATATACAAACAGTTAGACACGTGGACAAGTAACTATTGCAAAAGTGAAGACACAAGGTTATCTGATAACATTTTTAAAGAAAATAATTAAGGAAGACGTAATTGGAAAAAAATATTAGGACTCAAACAATCGTTTTAATTTTTTCCCCATTGGATGATTAGATTGCAGAAATCGATGAAAATATTTTTATATTTGTTTTCTTACTCGAAGTGTTTTATGCGTCTAAAACAATTTATTGAAACCTTACGTCTTTCATTCGGTCGAGCATGCCACAGCTATAAATGCACCCGAATTAATAAGACCTTTTTTTGTATGCGTGTATGGATTAATGTAAATAGTTCTGTGTTACGGTATGTGTGTAATGTGTTTATATTTTCGTATAATTTTTACAGGTATGCCAGGCTTAGGTTAGAAAAATTATTATTATCAGTTAGTTAATCACGCTTAACTAATCAACAGCGTTTTCTGTGATCAAATATTTAGTTTAAAAATATTATTCCATTTTTTTATTATTACTTTATTAAGTTATGTGTTTTATTTGCCATGCTACATTCTGAACTATATTTTCCGTTAGTTTCTACCGCTTAATTTTAAAAATTGTTTCCAATCTATAATATTATTCTTACGAAAGCAAATATATGAAATAGGTTCGTCTTGCGGCAGAGAAAATCTACATTTTTCTAGAGAAAAATAGCTAAATATTAGATAAAATATCCTGAAAAAGCAATTAACATTAATCCCCTAGAATTAAGTTTATACATGAAAAGTTTTGCCAGTCAACTTGTACTTACATTGTATAAAAAATCATGATGGACAATATGGCATAATATCATTAACCGTCACTAATCACGTTGGATGTTTCGTCGACAAGTGTAACGCATTCTTTGAGATAGAACATACATTTTTACAAGTATATTATTTTCGTGGGGTTATTAGATTTATTGTGAATAAAACAATATAAATATTTGTTGTGGATTTTTCTAAATGCATCTGCATTTTTTTTCCTTGATATAGGTATATAATAAGATGAGTTTGACACGGTATTTCCATCAATCCCACACGTTTGTTTTAATAGCGTTTTGGGTAGGTTTGCCTAAGTCTAAAATCGTATTCCACGCTTACACTGAAATTCTGTATCAACTATTCTAATTTATATCACCTATTCGTTCTCAAATCTCCTCTTCACCTTTGGGTTTAATATATGTAGTTCGCTTTTTTCACATTATATAAAACTTTAATTAAAAACTGCAATGTATACAGCAAGTTAGACAGCATGCAGTACTACAAAATTATCAATAGATGTAATATATAATGGATTTATCCGTGAGGAAAGGGAACCAATTTTAACCTGCAGAGTAAGTTAAAAAGTTTTAAAGCATTAATAGCTAATAGATATAACACATCTTTCATGTCTGACCATCAGACGTCGACACAATTAACACAACGTCTCAGTGGATAAGTTGAATGGAACTATGTTTTAAAAAGTGGATTCTTTGTTTTCTTTCGGTTACAACCAAGAAAATTGACGATGGTTGCGTGCTATCTTCTCCATGTATTCAAAAACTGAATTGAACACATCACCTGACTCTAAGACGTCGAAAGACCTCTGAATTATTAACTCCCTTGTTGACAAATCTAGCAGGACAAAAACAGCGAGGGATATCAACGATTTTTGCTATCGTCAGCGGGATATAAGTGACACACATCAACATTTATTCTATGCACGCGTAGCCGGATATGGTTACTTCATAAATATTAATATGTATGAAAACATTCTTTCTCATCTAAATTCGTCGTTGACATAAAACTTTTAGTTTTATGGTAACTATATAACTATGAAAGAAATCTCTCTCTCTATATATATACATATATATATACATACATATATATATATATATGTATGTATATACACACTAGCATTTAAGCCCGGCGTTGCCCGGGTGTTGTTTGGATGTGTATGTTGAGCAAAAAAATCAAAAGTGGTAGTAGGAAGGCAGGCTCGAACCCATACCGCGAAGAAGAAAAAGAACGGGGAAAAAACCTGGCGTCTTTGCGGTTACGACCACCGCCAAACCGGAAGGTACTTATGTTTATATTTAGGCTAGACAATCGAAAGGAGAGGATAACATTCAAAAATATCGGCGGACCCCCCCTTGTAGAAAAGGGTCTAGTTGAAAGTGAAGATATTAATGTTTTTAGCCAATTTTCCCATATTTGTCGTATGAAAGGTCGCACTTAAACAATACTGATCGTGGTAAAATCCGTCGTCACAGTCGAAAGATTAAGCAGACATGCAAACAGACATTCAAACATACATTTATATATTAATAACTAAAAATTTTCGACACAAACCGATTAAAAAGCTTGTCTTATCTGTGCATAGCCTTTATGTAAAATTTCAAATTTTTAGACTAAAATTTGTCTTAGTAAGACCGCAGAGGTCAATTTTTTTTTTTTTTGCTTTCAGCCCTATCATGAACCTAAAAATTTATTGTTTTGGGCTTAAATCTAGTTATTAAGTTAGATCCATGTCCAAGATACCAATATCTAAAATTTCAATTGTTTATACCCAAAATTGTCGGAGGAGTTTGGTAAAGTTCTCAAAGGTAAAATCGTTGAAATTGACCCCTTAACAGCAAAATTTCTGGCCAAAACCGATCACAAAGATTTTCCCAAATCTCAGTACCTTGTATGTCAAATTTTGAGTCTGTAGAGTTAAAATTGGCAGAGTTATTACGTAGGGAAATGTACACACACACACACAGATACACAGACACGTTCACATTTATAGATATACTAGCATTTCAGCCGTGCATTTCCCGGGTGTTCGGACGTGTCGGTTTAACAAGAAAAAAAGCAAAAAATAAAACAAAAAATGTGGTAGTAGGAAGGCAGGCTCGAAGCCGTACCGCGAAGCAGGAAAAGAACGGGGTAAAAACCTAACATCTATGCTGTTACGAATACCGCCAAACCGGAAGCGACAATTTTTAAAATTAAGGCTACTCAGTCTAAAGGAGTGGATAAGTTTAAAAAATATCGGCGAAAAAAGTGACCCCCCCTTTAGAAAAGTGCCTAGATTAAGAGGAAGATATTAATGTTTTTAGCCAATTTTTCGATATTCGTTGTATGAAAGGTCGAGCTTTAAAACGATACTGATCGTGGTAAAATCCGTCGCATCTATTGAAAGTTTTAGGCAGACATGCAAACATACATACATACATTTATATATTGGTAACTAAAAATTTTCGACGCAAACCGATGTAAAAGCTTGCCCAATATCTGCATACCCTGTATGAAAATTTTCAAACATTTAGACCAGAAAAGAAACAACAGAGGTCAATTTTTTAAAAACTTTAACCCCTTTTTGACCCCTAAACATTTATTGTTTTGGGCTCAAATCAAGTTAAGTTAGATCCATGTCCAAGGAACATATATCTAAAATTTCAAGTGTGTAGACCCACAATTCTCGGATGAGTTTTGTAGAGTTCTCAAAGGTCAAATCGTTGAAATTGACCCCTTAATCGACAAATTTCTGACCTGAAACCGATCACATCGATTTCCCCAAATCTCAGTACCCGGTATAATAAATTTCAAGTCTGTAGACTAAAAATTGACAGAGTTATTGGTTAGGGAAATGTACACACACAGACACACACAGACATACATACTATTTCATTTCTATAGATATACTAGCATTTAAGCCCGGAGTTACCCAGGTATGTGGAGGGGTATGTTGAGCAAAATAAAAAATAAAATAAAATAAAAAAGCGGTCAATTTTTTAAAACTTAGACTCCTATTATGACCCCTTAAAAAGTTATTATTTTGGCTTAAATCTAGTTATTTAGTTTGATCCATGTCCAAGGAATGTATTTCTTAAATTTCAAGCGTGTAAACCCAAAATTGTCGGAGGAGTTTGGTAGAGTTCTCAAAACTCAAATCATTGAACTTTGACCCCTTAATCGACAAATTTCTGACCGAAACCGATCACATCGATTTTCCCAAATCTCTGAATCTCTATATCAAATTTCGAGTCTGAAGACTTAAAATTGAGTTATTGCGTATGGAAGTGTTCACACACAGACACACACTCACAGACAGACTCTTAAACTTATATATATATATATATATATATATATATATATATATATATATATATATATATATATAGATAGATAGATAGATAGATAGATAGATACATATAATCTGGGATAATTATTTCAAGTGGTTAAGTGACCAATGCAGTTTAATGAGGTTGATGCAAGTGTGCTCAATAAAGAGGTAAAGGAAGTATACACTTTATTTGTTTTTACATAATCAGCAATATGTGGCTACACACTCACGAGTATGTTTCGGTCAGATACTTACTTAAAACTGTCGACTTTTCAGGCGATACATCTTGTAAACCTTGTGTCATATAAGAAATATTGCTTGAAATGCACTCTATTTACTAGTAACAAGCTGAGGATGGCATACCTATGACTGTAGCAACATGTTATGTAAAAAGTGTATATTTATCTATCTATCTATCTATATCTCTCTATATGTGTGTGTGTGCATGTGTGTGTGTGTGTGTGTGTGTGTGTGTGTGTGTGTGTGTGATATTCGTACTTAAAATAAATTTAATCCACTATACGGAATCAAATTACTATAGAGATTAAACATTGAAAAAACAAATTTTGTCCATGGAAATCTTACTCTTTGAATTTTATTTTATTCTAATAAGTTTCTCATTATTCAGACTTTACGTATAGCATAATGTAGCGACTCTTGACCAGTAATTTTACATTTTTCAGGACACGCTTAAAAATAAATGTTTATTCAAAAAGGTATATCTTCCCTTTGCTCATTTTTATATACTTGATTTGAAGCAGACAATTTTTCGATATTTTTGGGTGGTATGAGAAACTCATCTAATATAATGTAAATAAATTATGTTTTCTGCCTAATTCTCAGTAAAATCAGCACCGGGTTAAAATGGCACCGGTAAAAATGACACCGGTAAAAATGGCAAAACTGAATAAATAGGGTGAAAAAGGCAATTCGATAAAAACTATTCCGTTCGAGAAATGTGAGATTAGCTCCTAATCTCCTAGTTAAAATAAGGATATGCCCCTTAGCTTAAGTGTGGAAAAAGTCGGTTTGGTTAGGGTCAAGTTTTGCAGTAGCACCAAAAAGAAAATTCTAACATTTTATTTGATAAATATTTTATAATATATATATATTTATGTATATTTATCTGAAAATAAAATTATCCCCCATATCTACCTTAATTTTATTTATTTTAATAATTCTTGAAAATGGGAACTTTATTCAATGATTTACTTGCTGTCGGTCACTGCTTTTAATTTACTTTTTACCAAAAAGATTTTGAATGAAACATATTATTCAACAGAAAGTTCGAATAATTGTTTTACATATTACAAGTGGAAAGAGTAACGTGAGAAGAAGAAAAATATAAATGAAGGGTTTAAGTTTACAGAATAAAACAAAGTAGTTGTAAATAAATTCACCCAATAAATGTTACGATAATTGTATTAAAGAAAATAGACCAAATCCTACCAGTGTGAGTGCCTATTAATAAATATATATTTGTTTTTTGTTTTTTTTTGTGGGGGGATAAATGGCTTAACCGCATTTTAAACAAGAAAAATGGGAGTATAACTTGCACTTTCTGAACGGTTCTTACTGCTAACGTCAACGTGCTATTTTCATCATTTTTCCTATTAGGACAGATTCTATTTTGATATTTTTACCGTGCTATTTATCCATTGTTATTTGGACTTGAATTCATTTTGTCTGAGTTATATACATTAGTTATTACCTCAAAAAATGCTGCATTTTATCATCACTAGTTTGTGACAGGACACTGCAAACATATATCAACCGGCAGTATTTTCAAATATTTTACTTTAAATAAAAAAAGTGTTCAGGTGGGTTGCACCATTGTTCCTCGTGAATAGTAACAAAAGGATATGGTTTCTGTATATTGAAACTATAGCAAATGCCATGCACACATCAACATTCATAATATGTAATCTAATATCTATTAAATTTAATGTTTAAATAAAGGTATGCATTTATATGACTTACGAGAATTTTTCTACTTAAACACGTGTCTATTGCCACGTCCGTGATGAGATTATTGCATGTGCTGAACAGAGGCGGGAAAACATGAAGCAAGTAAAAACACAAACTCAGGTTTTCTTCAGATCTTAGTCCGACCACAAAAAATATTATCAGTAAAATATTGAACACATCATCTATAAACTATATCTGACGAAATTATATGAAATTATATAAATATTTATTTCATAAAATAAAGAGCAATATAGAGCTTGCATATTTCCAACGAAACAGTACATTTAATTCAGCTTCAACATAGATGTAATTTAAATGAACCTGAATATTATTCTAGGTCAAACAAAAACTGGTCAATATATAACATGATTTATTCCTAAAATATCATCAAATCGTGATCAAAGATTTATAAAGAGAAGTACAATATCCCGATATGCATTAAGGAACATTTGTTCTGTACTTTCTTCGAACACAATTGTTTTGGTTAGGAGAATGCTGCTAAATTTGTGCAGCATATTGTGATTTTGGAACAGCAAAAAGGAAACAGTTTTCTAATAAAAAAAAACAACATCAGCAATATTTTCATCAAATTAAGACAGCTAAGAACTTAAAAAACAATGAAATGCAAATAAAGATAGTGTTTTGACAGATACTTAAATTGACGGAAAAGAGTCTGTGCAAACATAAAAAAAAACCTTAAGTGTGAACTTTTTTCAGCATATCTCTAGGCAAGATACATATTGTTAGAATGTCTCTCACATATGAAACGACAGTTATCCGTGCATATATACACCCACACACACACACACACATATATATATACATATATAATTATATATTTATATATATGCATATAATATATATATATATACAAATAAACAGGTTTATGTATGCATATAATTATATATTTATATATATATATATGCATGTATAATATATCTATACAAATAAACAGGTTTATGTATGTATATATATATAATTATATATTTATATATATGCATATATAATGTATATATACCCATAAACATGTTTATGTATATATATAATTATATATTTATATATATGCATATATAATATATATATACACACAAATAAACAGGTTTATGTATATATATATACATATATATATAATAATATATTTATATATATCCATATATAATATATATACAAATAGACAGGTTCATGTATATATATATATATAAATATATATATATATATATATATATATATTATATAAATAATAATAGGATAGGCGTGGTGTGTTAAACATATTCGTTCTCTTAAAATAGGAATTATGAATATATTTACGATGACAGGTAAATGTATTTTACTGTCGGAAGAGTAGCTATTTTTGGAATATTTTTAAGCAATATAATGTTTAAATTTGTGAAAATTGTTATGACACAATCATAACAAATACTAAAATTCACCATATGATGCTCTTATTTTTATTTTTTCTTGTCTGTATTTAGAAAAGAATATGCAATATATATATTATATATATATATATATATATATATATATATATATATATATATATATATATATATATAGGTAAACAAGAATGATATCATGGGGTTTAACTATTGAATTCACATAAAATAGTAATAGTAGCCGTGTTTATATTGGTCCAAGTTGACTGCAATGGAAATGTGTCATTATTAAATAATCATAAGATTTATTGTACAGTCATTGTTAATTATAAATACTACTGAGTAAAGTCCTTAGCTCTAATTATATATACATATATAGTGTTACGATGACGACCTATGTTCGGACTACGTGAAGGTACTCCCGTAAGAAAATAAAAAAAATGATGGAAAAAAGTCCTCCCATTTCGATATATCGTGCCGAATAAAAGGGGACGGGACGACTCTTTCAACATTCGTAAGATGTGGCGTGAATGAATGGAGGGCACATTAAAGTAAAAAAATGTTTTGAACGCTACTAACTGAATTTCTTTCAATACAGTTTGCAATTTGGAGACGGAATTGTTTTTGTTGAGATAAGTGATTTCAATCATGCTTTTTATTTTAGATTTAAAATATTAACAACTCCATTTTATTTCAGTATTTAATTTGTGTATTTCTGTTTTATTAAATGCTAGCTTTTTTCTAGTCCAATACCGGCTTCCATCTTATCTCGAAATTACTTATAACGGCACCAACTTACTTTCGGAAGAACCCCCCCCATCAGCCTTTTCTTTTATATCGTAAGCTTCTTAAAACGTTACTAGCTTAAGTTCAGAATAAAATCACGATTTTCTTTTAACGGCTGATTTCAAAAAAAATGTTTTGAACGCTACTAACTGAATTTCTTTCAATACAGTTTGCAATTTGGAGACGGAATTGTTTTTGTTGAGATAAGTGATTTCAATCATGCTTTTTATTTTAGATTTAAAATATTAACAACTCCATTTTATTTCAGTATTTAATTTGTGTATTTCTGTTTTATTAAATGCTAGCTTTTTTTTTTTTTTTTTTTTTTCCCCGTACATAATTTTATTTATCTACCGAGTTGATAGCAAAACTTACGAATTATACTCATTTTTAGTTCGTGTGAGGGGAATCTATCACCATACTTTCCCTTAAACACGTCCGTTGGACTTTTATTAAGTACAATACTTAATAGTTTTTTTTTTTTTTTTTTGTGATGGAGAGTAGAAAACGCATTGTGGATGCGTTATCGGCAGCTCCTGTTACTCTCGCTTCTTCTTATTTGTCCCTCAGTCCTCATTTTTTTAAATGAGTGATTTTTCGGTCAAAGGGAGAAGAAAAAGCTGTTTTCTAGGTTGGCAGTATTTTTGCGAACAGTTGGCCTAGATGGCGGAAATTTTCTGTTTCTATGTCTATCCTTGTAGCCATGTCACTAGTAAGGGTGCTGGAGGTAAACGTTTTGTCTGGGCTGACGTTATCCGCCTGATAGTCAGGGACCCGAACCTTGGATTAACCACTAAGGAGGCTGTCCTATCAGCAGGTGCAAAGTACTGGGGCTGCTGTATTGCCATTTGGTGAATGGATTCTGGACCATGCAGTAGCTTCTGGTGGGGCCTCTCGATGCCATACTAGTGGGTAATTGTTACGGCTTTACCTTATCATTAGCTACAAATGAAAAAAAAAATTCTTCCTTTCTTTTTCTCTCTTAATTTCCCCTCTCTGTCCTGCTCTAAGTAAATCTGTCGACCTAGTCCACAAATTCCAAAATTTCATCATGACAAGTTTCAAGAAAAAATACACGATTAAACCCGGTTCTCCAACTTCCAACGTAGACTCCTACTACCATGTCTCCTTCTCCAACATCAGGGGTCTTCGTTCTAACCTTCCAGAGGTTGAAACCCAATTACAGGAGACTAAACCAGACCTTTTATTTTTAAGTGAAACTGGCATTGGACAGGCTATTTCCCTAGATGAGTTTGCAATTTCAGGATACTCTAACTTAACTTCTAAATCTGACCCCCAAGATCGCCATGGGCATGGAATATGTGCCTATATTAAAGATAGCTTTCCATGTGGGAGGGACATCTCCAGGGAAGATCCTAACTTACCCTATATGTGCTTCCGGGTTGCTTTAGCTCACACTACTGCATTTATATTTACTCTCTATCGCCCCCACAACAGCGGAGTTACTATCTTTCAAAGCATATCTGAGAAAATTGACCAAGTCCTTTCTACTTATCCTTCAGCTAACATTCACGTATGTGGAGACTTCAATGTTCACAACGTCGAATGGTTGACCCACTCAAACAAGACCGATGATGAGGGGAGGTTCTGTCATGATTTCTCCATTGCCTATGACCTCACTCAGATTGTTCAGGAACCTACCCGTGTGCCCGATAATGACGGCCAGTATGCGAGCCTACTAGACCTTTTTCTCACAACTTGCCCTGAACTATGTTCAGTTTCTGTTCTGTCGCCTCTTGGATCTTCCGACCACTCTGTTGTATCAATTAAGATAAAAATGAAATGTAATAAGTCCCCAGACGTACCTCTTCATCGTACAGTATATCGATACACTAAGGCTGACTGGGATAGCTTCCGTACATTTATATCTGATCTACCTCTGCATTCCATGTTTAAAAAGGATGTGTCCTCTATAGTATTAGACCTAACTGAATGGTTAATTGTAGGTATTGACCATTTCATACCCTCTAAAAAGTTTCAGCAAAAACCTAACAGCCAGCCATGGTTCTCTCCAGAATGTGCTGCTGCCATTGCACACAGAAATCACTTTTTCCACTGCTTCAAACGTAATAGATGTATGGAAACTAAAGCCGTTTTCAGGACTGCCAGCAACCATTGTAAGAAAGTAATAAGGAACGCAAGAGTGTTGTATGCTCAATCTGTTAAGTCCAAAGTAGCTGAGCAGAGGCTTGGTTCCCACCAGTTTTGGCAAATAGCAAACAGAATCCTGAATAGAAGCGTGTGCTCCATCCCAACTATTATCAATGGACCTGAGGTAATCTCGTCAGCATCAGACAAAGCCAAACTCTTTGTCAAGAACTTTGCAGCTAATTCTACCCTTTGCGACCAAGACCGCCAACCTTCAATATTTTCTTCCTGTATAAGAAAACACGCTATGTGATATACGTATATCTGTACGTGATGTTGCGAAGCTAATCAAAAACCTTGATTCGAGTAAAGCAACTGGCCCTGATGGTATTCCAATTATAGTACTCAAAAAACTTCTCCTTGAATTAGCGCCCATACTTACAAAACTGTTTAAACGTTGTCTTAAGGAGAATAGTTTCCCATCTCCCTGGAAAATCTCATCAGTATGCCCTGTATTTAAGAATTCAGGTGATCGCTCATCCCCCTCTCAGTACAGGCCAATAAGTTTCCTCTGCGTCATGAGTAAGTAGAATCTGTGTTAAATACAGAAGTAATCAAACATCTCAACAAAAATAACCTTCTTAGTGACACTCAATATGGTTTCCGTTCTGCTAGATCTACAGCAGATGTCCTTACAGTTATATCGCATAGGATTAGCAAATCTCTCGACGGTGGCAATCTTTCTAGGGCAATTGCTCTTGACATATCTAAAGCCTTTGATAGGGTATGGCATAAAGGTTTACTTCATAAGATCCCTAGCTATGGTATAGCTGGAAAAGTCTTCTCAATTATTAAATCATTTCTTTCTGATAGGTTCATAAGAGTAGTAGTTGAGGGGCAAACATCAGAAGCTCACAGTATTAATGCCGGTGTCCCTCAGGGATCCATCCTGGGCCCAACTCTTTTCCTGATCTACATTAATGATCTTCCAAATCATATCCTTACATCATTTGTAGACATTTATGCTGACGACACTACCATTTATGGTACCACATCTAAGACAGTAAACGACCAAGTTCTCTCCAATTCTCTCTCCTCTGATCTTGAGCACGTAGTACAATGGGGAAAGGAGTGGCTTGTTACTTTTAATGCATCTAAAACCAAGCTTCTCTCTTTACATCATCAACATTCTAATTCACATTTGTCATCAATTGAAATGAATGGCTCTCGTCTTCAGGAGGCCTCAAGTTTTGACAAGCTTCTGGGCTTGACCATTACTACTGATCTTAAATGGAACACGTATATCAAATCTGTTGCCAAGGCCGCTGGAAAAATGGTGGGATCTTTCTATCGATCCAGTAGATATCTCACTGCTGATGCTATTCTCTACCTATATAAGAGCCAGGTACGTCCAAGGATGGAATACTGTTGCCACATCTGGGCAGGAGCTGCTAGAAAGGACTTGTCCTGCCTTGATAGAGTTCAAAATAGACTTCGTAGCCTCGTAGGAGATGTCCTTTTCTCCTCCTTGCAACCTCTATCTCACAGAAGAGATGTTGCGAGTTTGTCTCTGATGTATCGTTATTTTCATGGAAAGTGTTCAACTGAGCTTCAATCTATGGTCCCCCCTCGCCAAACTTTCACAAGAAACACTCGTCTAGCTGTAAACACTATCAATAATTTCCCCCACTCTTTATCTGTGCCTATACCTAAACGTAGATTCCATGAACAAAGCTTCTTTCTTAGAACTGCACGCCTGTGGAATTGTCTTCCGTTTTCCTGCTTTCCGGCTGACTACAATATGGTTGTGTTCAAGTCTAAAGTAAATAAGTTGTTGATGAGCCGTTCCATATAAGTTATTAAATTTACCAAATTTTCATTACTAATGATTACTATATTGAACAATTTCTACTGTACACTCTTTAACCCTTATCCTTGAGTGGCCTCTGGGCCTTGATAATGTGGTGATGACTTTGTAAAAAAAAAAAAAAAAAAAAAAAGTAACGGACGCAACAAGGATTAGAAAGTTTAAATAAATTGTATAACAAAAACAGATGGAAGGATGGGGAAGAAAATAAAATGAGGTGAGATTAAACAACAAAAAAAAAGTCATAAAGATAATATATAAAATGCCGAGCGGAAAATATACGAATAGACAACAAAAGGGCAAAATAAAAGAAAATACTAATTCATAACCGAGTGAGAGTGAGACAGAGAGAGAGGGAGAAAGAGAGAAAGACGTCGTACTGTTCGTTTGTTTATGTCCGAATTCTTCGGAAAATTTTGTTGTTTAAAATTTTCCTCCTGGTCGTATTAGTTAGCCTGGCTTTATCTTGTTGAAAATCACATGTAGAGAAAAAGACAAGATGGTTTGCTTGTGTGATATCCATACCCACAAATGTTGGGAATATTGTCACACTCATCTACTTCGCTACTCGATTCACAGCATTTTTTTCGACAAATTCAATCTTCCACTTAATCGAAAGCTAATATTGGAAAAATTCTCTTTTCAAAGTACACAGCTAAAAGTATTTTTTTTTTTTTGAGAAAAGAAGTTTTTCAAACAAGACGATCATTGCCAACATCAAATTAAATGTTAACTTATATGTTTTTCAATCATGTTTTGTTGTGGGTTATTTCGGTAATATCATTTTTTCATTGTAAAGCAATTTGATCAGTTTAGTTTTTCATCGATGCATTTAAGCTTAGCTTTATTTATTTTTTAAGTACCCAGAACAGGATTCAATCCTCCAATCGCGATGACATGCATAAAAAATATATGTATTTTTGTTTTTTCCTCGTTGTGCTCTTTTCTCTTTGTTATCCGTATTTTGCTCGCGTCTCTGTTCGCTGAAGCTATTTCGGCAGTAATCATGCGGGAAGCAAAATGGCCAAGTCGTGCAAAACTAATCTGTGACTATATCAAATGGCTTACTTGCCCTTAAAATGTGGAGGAGCAGTGGAAACATGTTGAGCCTTTTCTATGCGTTTCACATTCTCTCTCTTTCCCCACGACATCTGCTTCTCTCACTACAGGTTCGGCCTATCTTTCTGTGTGAGTTTTCTTGTTCCTATAATGATTAAAATAAAAAAGCAACAAAATATTTTCCACCAGAAAATTAAATTTAAAAGGTTTTCTCTCTAAAACTTATAATCTAACGCTGCGATCATATAGATTTCCCATATCAGCGTCTTCTCCAATACACTTAAAATAATATACCAAAATGAAAAAAAAATGTATAATATGTACCAAAGTATATTAGTGAGCAATCACGACCGTTAATGAGAATGAAATTACCAATTAGCCAGAAATAATAACCTCCATAGTGAATTATTTCGAGGATTAAGAACATGTTTCCTTATATCACTATTTACATACTATTTTTTTACACAGTGATCACCACTTATCAAGGCCCGGAAGCCACTCAAGGATAAGGGTTACCGCAAGTACATTACGTTAGTGTGGAGATTTTATGAAGTGTTTACTTAAGGGGGCGGTTTATTGGGAATTTGTTAACGTTGGACTTGAAGACACCCAAGTTGTAGTCCGGTGGGAAGCAGGCAGACGAAACAGAGTTCCACAGGCGTGCAATTCTTAGAAAGAAGCTTTGTTCATGGAATCCGCGTTTTGATTTAGGCACAGATATAGAGTGGGGGAAATGTTTCGCAGTGGATTCAGCTAGACGGGTGTTTTTCGTGAAAGATTGGCGAGGGGGGACCAGAGATTGGAGTTCAGACGAGCACCTGCAAATACAAAATATAGATGACCCTGTTCGGTATGAAATACTCAAAACGTCGAATGCAAAATAATTCAAAGCGGTTGAGAAAAAATATTGAATGAGAGCAGAGTAGTACTAAATATCCAAAGAGTAGAAATGCTTTGTAGTATATTTCAGCCGATTGTTGGCTATAGTTAACAATGGTTCATTTATTGTTGAAGCATAACGTTTTGCTTATCGTAATAATTTTCTCTTTTTATAACGGCCGTATACTTATGCAGGGTATTATAATTAATATTTAACATTCCAACATAATTCATCGCAACGGGTAAAATATACAAACCACAGCCTTTCAGTTTCTTACTCAGATCAAAATTACTGTTTACACACTCTGGCATTGTTGAAGATGTACTATATTTGTGAGGTTGAATTAAATAAGCAACATTTATTTTAAGGAGAAATAAAACCTACATTAAATAAGCGTTTTGCAGGATACATGTTTTAAATATTTATTTAAGAAGAAAAATCACAAATTTTACAGAATTTTAGGGTTAACATAATATAAAACAGGCAACTAATTCTTTTTAAATGTGGCATGAGGCCAGAAAGGGTGTGGGGGGAAGATGGGTGTCGGGGGTCGTCCACTTGTCTATTCCCTACAACTAGTTGCAATCACCACAATACCGCATTCACTCTAGGAGTTGGATCTACTTAAAGCCCAGGCTGACAATATGTACAAGTTTTTTTTTTTTTTTTTTTTTTTTAACCAATTATATACAATGACTTTTTCCTTTTCTTTATATATAAAATATATAATGACTTTATATTTACAATGCAATAATGACAAAATGGAATCTGTGATGTGTATGATATATGTGGGTGAAATTGTGATGTGTATGATATATGCGGATGATGGGCGGAGATAATGAGAGCCTTAAAAACACCCCAAAATAAAGAAAAATAACAGTAATAAAAAATAAATGAACCAAATAAAACGTTAAACGGTGAATGTGTTAGTACGGACCCAACCTTACCTATTTAATTTTGAAATGCTTCCTGTTTTCCGGTATCAGCCGAAAACAAGGGAGCACTTCCTAAGAGGGAGTGGGCACAGCTACGGACAACATAAAGGGGGGATATTCGGGACGGGTTGGGACTAAAATAAATTAATCACGACTGGGCTTCTTTGGAGGTATCCTAACACCTAAAATAAAAATTGGCGACATGGAACTCATTTATACCAACGAGCTAAGGGACTGATCCACTACGAGATTATCTTGATCTGGTCTGGGTGTTGCTTTTACGGTCGGCGTGTGCCATGCCTAGGCAGGGAACGCGTACTCAAGCCTGTTTCGTACAAAAGCACATAAACTAACGGTGTGAATCCACCTCCTGCTAAACTGTGAGCGAGATAACCTCCTTCTATCGCATCTGATTTTGATCTTACGTTGGTGTTTAAAATACAAACTCAGATGAGAAGGCGGCTCCCCCCTCACGCCCTATCTCTATGCGTGAAACCAACACTACCAGTCTAGCTACGGCCAAGGTCACTAGCAACACCGTTCGTTCCTCCCTAGGCCACAGGGGATCTGCGTTGTATTCAACGGATGCTAAATCCAGGATCGTCACCTGATCGGGGACGATGCGAGCCGTGACCTCGCCGACATACTCTCAGAATTCACGGAGCTTGGAACAAGTATAAAAAGCATGTTCTACGATTTCTAAGCTATCTTCCTCGCACCGAAGACAAAAGGGACTAAATACCATACCAATTCTAAACAGTATGTAATTGAGGGGTAGAGCGTTTCTAGCCAATCGCCAGGTCAGGGAAAATTCGGATTGTTAAGGTATCCCCGGCCTGAAGAAAAAGAAGAAAAAATCACAAATTCCCAATTCCATAGAGAGCGAACCTCCCCCTCCGACAGCTGCAACCGCTCCCCAAGCGGGTCCGAAGCGGTCCCCACCACTAATCCCCGATATAATGCCCTTCTAGGCTGTGCAAGGTCCAAGGACCCTGGCATCGCTCTAAGCGCATTTCGGCATTCGTTGAAGGATCTTGATGGCTCTCTCGGTCTTCTTTGGCATTAAATTAAATGATTGGGGATAAGTTCGGGAAAAGCTGCACCGACCGCGGGACCCTCAATCAGAGTTCTACCCAGGAACGCCAACCTTTCGGCATTTTTGTGGCTAGCCAGGTCAGGCATCCCCAGGCCTCCATCTTCAAGACGTTGAGTGCAGACATGTCTACGGACAAGCGGCCGTCGCTCATTCCACAACAGTAAGAAGAGCGCACGCGTTAAGGCCGCCATGCGGACCGCAGGCAGAGGAAGTACAGCCAATCGGTAAAGGATCAGCGGAAACACGTAAGTGGCGCATGTCTCCGCCCTACCTTTAAGGGGCAATCCCCTTCGAAGCCAAACCCTCACAGACGCTTCGACCTTGGTCTGTACCTCTGGCCAGTTCTTATCTAGACATAGACCGGGTCCAAACCAAACACCCAGAATACGGACCAGGTCATCCGTCCATACAAATGCGCCAGGCAAGGCATTCGAGCCCAGCTAAGCGGCCAACCTCAGGCCAACGGATTTGCTGAGATTGACTACGGCCCCTGTAACTTGTTCATAACGCTTGAGAGCCTTAACCACCGTAATAATATCAACGACTCTCGAAAAAAATACGGTGACATCATCGGCAAACGCGGAAACCTGGCTCGCGCACTACCAGGAAGAGCAATTCCGCGCAGGGCCGGCCCAGCCACCCTAGTCCTCACTTTCATAAGGAATGGTTCCAGCGCGAGGACATACAGCAAGGGCGACAACGGACACCCCTGTCGCACCGACCGAGAAACCGCGAACGGCGCCGACCGCACCCCGTTGACCTGCACAATTGCCGTCGGCCGAGCGCACAAAATGGAAATCCATCTGCAGAAGCCGAATCCAAATCCGGCGGTCTCTAAAACAGCCATCAGGAAACGATGATCCACCCTATCAAACGCCTTGGACTGATCCAAATTAATCAGCGCGGCTTCAGTGTCGTCTTCTAATTTTTTTAGGACTGTACGTATCAAATGCAAATTATTTTGAATTGATCTTCCCTTCACAGCCTAATTCTGATCCGGTTCGACCAAGTCAGCGATAACAATCTGCAAACGATTCGCCAGCACTCGGGCCAGGATTTTTAAATCCGTATTCAACAACGTGATTGGCCTAAAATCATCTATCCACCCAACATGTGTGTCCTTCTTCTTCAGAAGTGTGACCACTCCTTTGGTAACCTGACTAGGGATAGATCCCGTGTCAAACCAGTGGTTAAACACACCCGTCAGAATCGGAACAAACATGTGCGACAACCTCAAGTAAAGATCGTAGGGTAGTCCATCAAGTCCTGGTGATATGTTATAGGCGACCTGCTTCATAGCAGCTACGACCTCACACTCTGTAACCCGACCATCGCAACCAGCCGCTCGGGCCGCCACTTGGCGGGGCGAGCCTGCAGGATGCATGTTTTTACTATTCAGCTATTAATTGTGATTTAATTAATCTGATGTAGTTTAGATTTAACAGGCAAATCATTATCTCAGAGAGATCGTATTTTAAGGCTAGAATATAATTGCAATATAAACAATAAAGACAATACAATTGTAAGGTATTATCATTCTTTGCTTATTTTATGGGTATCGGTTCATAGGAATTAACATGAATAGTTCTTTCTGATATTAAAATGAAGATATTTTTAATCAAGAAAAATAAACAAAAATTGTGTGTTAAAAGTCATATTAAACATACATATTCGTAATTAATTTATACAAAAGCAAAATATCTACCAAATAAACACGCTATTGTTATTCGTATTTTGTTACAGTTTAAATTTTATTCATAAATTATGTTAATTATTTTATAAACAAACCAAGCTCACCAGTGTTTTCACTTCTATGTTTCAGCCGTTTTTCTTTGTAAATTGCAAAGAGAATACTGTTGATCTTTTTGATTGAAGTCACAAATAATTAACGAATTATAACTAGAAATGATATGGGGTAAGTCAGCAAGCAGTTAAATTATGTGACAACTAATTCTCTAATATTGCTCCTACATATTGCGCCATTGCTTACCAAACCATACGACGTTTTATTGGGACGAAGAACGTTTGTTTCTGTTTATATTTTTCCGTTGAGAGTCCTGATTATTTCTACATGTGTGGATTCTTTAGATTAATCGGAATAATATTCACCTCATGAGTGTTATTCCCCCAACGCCACAATTGATGCAAAATTAGACATTTGATAGGCGCATGTTTGGGGAAGGAAAAGGAAGGGTTAAGTACACGTTCGCGGGATAACATATAATATTTTTCTTAATGAACGTTTGCAAAAAATATAGAGCCAATAAAATTATCAAACAACGAAGAAGGGGATATAATTTCAAAATTATATATTATAAAACCATATGTTTCTTTGAATTAAATTGATTAACAACTTGTAAGTTCTTACAAATTATAATTTCCAAAACAAGAAATGCGCTTTTGAAACATAATTTCAAAACCGCTTGTTGTCTCGTGTTTTCTATTTAAAAATTTACTGAGCAAGATGCTTTATTTAATTGCCATATCGGAATATTTTAAGACATGTTTATCTATGAGCGGATTTGGGCTAAAAATACACATAAAAAGTAGGTAAAAATAAAGGAAACTTCGTAGATTAATTTATAATTTGTTGTTATCGTAAGTAATGCATGCTAACAATGAGAAAATGAATGAGAGGAAACTAAGATTATATTATCTCTCTTGAACTCTTATGGATAATTGTCTAAATACAGAATCCGAAAACATCATTAATATTTGAAACTATAGTTATATAAGGTCCTTAAAAGTAGTTTTAAGAAAGTGTTGTGAAAATATAACTCAAGACAAAGCATTAATTTGCAACGCACGTACGTACAAGAATATATTAATAAGTGGATATAAAAAGAAAATGTGTACGTTATATTTTTTAATAATATCCTGCCTTGTAATCATATCATTTATGAACAATACATTTGTTTCTATAAATTTACATAGCTTTTGGGAACAATATATTAAAACACATTGAAATATATATAACTTTCTTTCATTTTTCGAAGTTATTCACTTCATAGTTTTACAGCTACATAAAACATATTATATTTTATGTTTCAGAGCGTATAATAAACGGAATATATATTGCAGTAAAACACGATATAGATCATGTTTTTTATTAGAGATTTGGACAAGGATTTAGAGAAAGTATTATTCCCAGTCTCATCGGCAAACAAAATATTCAGTTGATGCATTTATTTTCTTTTTGAGTTTTATTCGAGTAAACCGTCCTTTTTTATATGCATTGTACATTTCTGTTTTAGTTATTTATAACAACACGTTCATTAAATTTATTTTAATTCCCAAGGTTCATAGGTATATCAGTGTTACTGACAGCCCTTGGATAGTTTCACCGGTATATATATATATATATATATATATATATATATATATATATATATATATATATATATACAGGTAGGTAGGTAGATATGCATATAGGTATAGAGATATATACATGTATATTTTATATATATATTGTATATATATGCATATATGTATAATATATACATAGAGAGATATACACATATATATGTATTATATATATATGTATACATATATATATATATATATATATATATATATACATATATATACATACATATAAAGACAACAGAGGTTATAACTTGTTGCTTGTAAGTGCAAAATATTTAAAACGGCAAAACTCGAAAAGGAGGTATATTTGAATTGTCTGAAAATGCAAAACCGAAAATTTAAAAGTATTTTTAACATGTGTTAAGTATAATAAACATGATAACAAACGTAATGGTGATATATATATAATACAATCCTGGTGTTATAGGCATATTTGCGGGAGTGGAATAAAAAATAAAATCGGATCGATTAATAGTTTTATAACAGAGCATGGAGAAAGAGTGTGCACAATAATTGCATAATATATATATATATATATATATATGTGTATGTATATATATATATATATGTGTATGTATATATATATATATATATATATATGTGTATGTATATATATATATATGTGTATGTATATATATATATATATGTGTATGTATATATATATATATATATATATATGTGTGTATGTATATATATATATTTTATAAATGTTTAAGAGTTGCATGTTCGACATGACGTTTATATCGGGTGTATTTTAACTCGTTATGTCTACCATGGCCAAAAATATTTGTAGATTTTACTTATCGATTCCCGATTTACATCCATAATGATACAATATACACTATATGAAATTAATCCCGAACTGTTCGTTGATTGATACAAGAATAATTAATTCTCTGCACTTTTCATAACAATCGTTAATACTAAATTCCAGACAGACAGCATAGTAGTTTCCGAGAAAATATATTAATAAATATAGTATTTTCGTTACTTATTCCAATTTAGAATTGTGGAACAGGCAGTCACCGAGACAGACAAAAGGAATAATATATACATACATGCATATATATATATATATATATATGTATATATATATGTGTGTGTGTGTGTGTACGTGTGTGTGCGTATACTAATCCTTGCAAATTTGGCATACTCAATAAAATAGCTAAGTTGTTTTCCATTCCGAAAAAACATAATAACGTAACAAAAGATGAAAATTAAGACAAATATATTCATATGAAATTTTTTTGCTGATATTTTATTGATAGAAAACATTCTTGATAAAACCTTATATTCATAAATGAAAACATTTTAAGAAAAATATTTTTTGTGCTTTATTTGAGTTAGAGTCTTTAGTTCAATCCCCCGTAAGAAATGACCGAAGCAACAATCGGAATCTGTCAATACTCAGTTTTTTTTTTTTCATGAAACTTGTACTAAAAACAAAAGCGAAACAAAGACGGCACAATTCCCAGTTCAATCATAAAATAAAGGAATCAAAATGCTCTCAATTGGTTTTGTTTACCGAGTTTTCCAATTCGAAGGCACCTGCTTATCATAAACTTTCTGACGAACAGATAACATTTCTTAAATGGGAAAGGGGATGAGTATGAGAAAGGGATATAATTCGCATGGGACAAACACAGTATATAAATTAAACCGGCAAGAAATGATGAAAGGGTTTTGGCAATATTCGCAAAGAAAATACAAATAACGTAAATATGATGAAAATATATATACTGTTGGATATATCTAACCAAAATAACACACCGTACATGTCTGTGTGTGCGTACGTATGTATGTATGTATTCATGCATATATATATATATATATATATATATATATATATATATATATATATATATATATATGTGTGTGTGTGTGTGTGTATCTGTGCGTGTATCTGTAAATATATATATATATATATATATATATATATATATATATATATATATATATATATATATATATAATTTTTTTTTAATTACATTTTCACCCCAAACAAGGCAACTTGCCACTTTGGTGTAGGGGGCTGCTATCAGGGGCAACAACTACTGGGGTACTATGCAGGGATTTGGGCAGCAAAATGTCGGTTCACGTTACACTTGAACTTCTGCACGTCAGTACTGTTGAGGAAGCAGGGACCTGGAATGGAATTCTAGAGTCTAGCCGTTCTGGGGAAGAAACTATTGGAGTAAAAAGATCTTTTACATCTAGGGATCTCTACAGTGTGGGAGTGGGATTTAGCAGCCTGTCGGGTTTGTCGAGGGTACTCACGTCGTGGGGGCACAAGTGATTGCAGTTCGTCAGAACATTCACCACTAAAATACTTGTAGAAAAGGCAGAAGGATGCAACATTTCGGCAATGGGACAGAGGCTGAAGCTTAGATGCCAGTTCAGAGCCTATCAGGTTTGCGACTCTCTTTTGAACCTTGTCAAGGAGCAAGAGACTAGTAGCAAATGCACCAGCCCAGATGTGAAAGCAATACTACATACATGGGCGAATGCTTGCCTTATAGAGGTACAGTATACTTTCGGGTGTTAGTAGTTGTCTAGCACGGTAGAAAGAGCCCACCTATATAATATATATAATACATATATATATATATATATATATATATATATATATATATATATATATATATTGAAAAAACTAAATGAACTATACAAGCAAGATTTATTTAATACAATGCAAAGTGAAAATATAAATAGTGGGCTTTAGATAAGTATATGTAGTAAACACCATGTGCTACCTTGTATATTCCTTTAAGTGATCTGTGGAATTTTATGAGGGGGTTACTTAATCCCCTGGATCATATTAAAATTTTCCCTTTGCTTATTGCTGGATTTATTATTTCTTTTAATTCTAAACCAAAAAGTGGCATACAGATTTACAATAAAATTCATTTTATTATGCAGTTTTTTGTGATCCTCTGTGGATATTCACATATTAGCCTGATGACAAACGTTTATCATTTTGCTTGGCTTTAAGACCCAATTTTTAAAGGAAGCATAACCTTATAGTTGAAAACTCCTACTGAGTATTCATACATGAGTCTTTGATCACAATTGATATTAAGTATTTCATCAATTTTCAAAATTCAGACTAGAAGGCTGCTGAGAGTTATACTAATATGTTGGCTTTATCTTGGCAAACATTTAAGAATACTTTCCCCATAGATGGGAGTGTTCTGAATCTTGAACGGCATTTTGCACAAGCAGTCATGCTTTTAAAAAAGGGCTTATGAAGTTGTTTTTTTTTTTTTTAATGATGGAAAATGAAACCAATTGTGTGAAATATTAAATATTACTTTCTAAAAAAACTGCAACCATTCAAGCTTCATAACCCGTAACTTGTCAACAAGAATAGCAAAAGTTTGACAAGAAGGTATTTGCGGGAATTAAATTTTGGTTTTAAAGTATTTATTTTAAAATATAACTTTGTTATAATATTTGTATTTTATATATAATTATCAGAGGCGTCTTTCGCTTTAACTAATCCTTAATACTACAATTATTAAAAAAATAGTTTCTGCTTTTCTTGTCCGGTGAATACAATATAGAAGAAAAATCAAATTCGCACATTTAAAAATTTTAATTCAAGTTTACACAACTCGCGATACCAGTATCAGATGTACACAGTAATCAGTTAGGAGCTTATCCACGTACAACTGCCCGCGAACTGACTCCTGAATAAAACGATTTCCAATCACTTGAAAAAGATTGAAAAGACAAAATAAAACTTGATAAATGGGTGCCTCACGAATTAAACGACAACTAAAAGTAACACATTTATTATGTGCCACCTTTCCTTCTGTTACGTAGCAAGTAAAAACCTGTTTTTTTCTGCCAGGTTCTTACTTACGATGAAAACTTGGTTCTATTCAACAACCGGCGACGTTCAGTTCAGTTCAGTTTTTAGACGCCGACAGAGGTCCACATCTATTCCCGAATCCAGAGATGCACCACCAGAAAGTAATACTAAGTATGTTGTGATCTGAGTTCGGTCTCATCCACTACAGTTTTTTTTTTTTAATGCAGACTAAAAGAAAATTACGACGAAGTACTGCCAACAAATAGATGCAATGCGCAAGAAACATTGACGTCAAACTCAGCAGCGAACATTAGAAACGGTACAATCATTCTCCATGACAATGCGAACCGACCCTACAGTAATTAAATGACTTGGGCCTCGAAATGTTGTCTCATCGGTAAGATTTACAATTTTTTCATTTATCGAATACTACTTTTACAATACACTCGAAAACTGTCTGCGAGAAAAATGCTTAAACAATCTCAGCAATATCAAAAACAATTCCATCGAGTTCATCGCAGGGAGATTTGAAGATTTTTACGTTACCTGCATAAAACAACACTTGTTTAGCTTTTCAAGTGTCTGGTGATTCTTATGCTGCTCATTTTGATCAGTAAATATTTGATTGAGCTGAAATATTTACATCTTAAACAAAAACGCAAAACCGCTATAACTTTTTTCGTCAACCTGATATATATATATATATATATATATATATATATATATATATATATATATATATATATATATATATACATATATATATATATATGTATATATATATATATATATTAATCAAAATAACGGCTAAAAAAGGGTCGTGTAGCTGAAACAATAATGTAACTAAAAAGAAAAAAAGCGGTAACAAAAAATAAAACGCATATTTGCTCCATTAGTATTGAGCACTTTCTTCAGGTTTTTATCAATTACCATTTCTACTAAATATATATATATATATATGTATATATATATGTATATATATATATATATATATATATATATATATATAGAGAGAGAGAGAGAGAGAGAGAGAGAGAGAGAGAGAGATACTAGCAAAAGTACCCATTGTTGACTGGGTTCGAAAACAGCCTACAGAAAATTGACTCTGATTTATGAAAAATAAGGTTTGTAAAGAGATAGCTTCGAATTTGGGGATATCCAAACCGAAGCACAATATGACGAAAGTAAAAATAAAATAACGAACTCTCCCGTCGATTTGGACATATGAGCTTCCGTCACCAAGTTGCTCGGAAATCGATAGCGATGATTTGTTTATAGTGGATTAGAACCAATCACAATCTTTGGTATTACTGCAAGCCTTGGAGGTTCAGATGGCTGCAATGTATACAGTACCCTGCAAGTTGTTTTCATCTCGTAGATTCATGTCTTATTAAAATCTGGGGATGAATCTCTCCCAGTGAATTAACGCTTCCCCAGATACCTCCCGGAAAATTTCTATGAATCTGCGTAGTAGATACCGCGCCTAGCCTTCTAAAATTGTCAACTATCTTATACTGGCCAAACTGAACGTTGCATAACTTCAGTGATCTTGTTAGAACCAGTGTGTGAACGTGATTGTGATATATATTTATATTAGTATTTTTATATGCGTTATATATCACTAACTGTAAATATTAATCAGACTATATAGCTAATAAATTATGTAATGTAAACTATGGTTATTCAGTTGGTTAGGTTTTACTGCCCCGAATCTTTTATCAAGATTATTCCACAAACACATTCTCATAAACTAAAACTAAAGTTTTACTTCCTATTCTTCGATAAGTTTCCCCCACCCCACCCAATTGAAAAATCTCAATAACAAAGAGGAATTGATTTTAGGGATCTAATCACAAATATGAAATGAACTATTTTTTGTATTCAAATATTATTTTCACTGATGATCACAATGAAGTATATTGACAGATGGGGATTTATATGTCAAAGTTGTCATCTAATCTATTTGTTATTCATCTCAGCGAGTTGTGGATTTTCCTTTCGCGTTATGAAGAAAAAAAACAGATTTAATTATGAAACATGAAAAAATAAACATCCACAAATCACCGATGTTTTTGTCTTATTATTCCTCTTTATTTATTAATATATCTATATGTTTTATATTTATATGAGTAAACCCATTACAACAAGTAATGCAAACATCCTGTATATATATATATATATATATATATATATAAATATATATATATATATATATTCAGAATAATTAAATACAATACATGGTGTTCAAATGTAGTGATTTTATTATTAATGTTTTTTTTATTTTTATAATTAGTTTATTATTATTATTATTATTATTATTTCATAACTACTAATATTATTTGTATCATAATGTCCGTTATTATTATTATTATTATTATTATTATTATTATTATTATTATTATTATTATTATTATTTGTATTATTATTATTTATATTATTATTAATATTATTATTATTATTATTATTATTATTATTATTATTATTATTATTATTATTATTATTATTATTATTACATATTCCATGTTAATGCCCCTTGTTAATATATGCAATATTTTCAGATATGAATCGAACCTTAATATTTCGATTAAATATTATTATCATTAAATATGTACGTTGGATTTACTTTATGTATTAGAATTATAAATTTAGGCATTATATTATATTATATATTTTCTCGATTTATTTTTCTCCCTGTCCTTCTTTTTTAACATTACTAGGCTTTTTCTTTATTTTTTTTACTTTTTCTTTTCTTTTATTTTCTATCCTGCCTTTTTAACATTTACTCTTAGCTTGAACCTTGACCCATTTTTAATCAATCGTGTAAAATCCGGTGTAGACATTTGATATTCAAGGTTAATAAGTACGACGCTCCATTCACTTTAGTTTGTTTTTCTTTTTTCTCCTCCTCACTTCCTTGTTTTTAGAAGATAAAATTCAAATTTAGCGATTATAACAACATTATAATATTTTCCCTTGTGCTCACTAACAAATATAATAAAAAAACTGCATCTGATTTTTAAAGACTATTTTGCTTTGGTTTGGTAAACAATTTTTTATTTAATTATTTTCATTTTCATTTAATTTTCATTTTATTTTATTTAGCTAAAATGATTTAAAAACTTTAAAAAATTGAATATGTCTCTATGTTCATTACCTTTAGCAAATTAGGTGCAAATCGTTTATAATATTTGCTAATATTTTTCCTCCGAGGAGATGTATAAACATCGAAAAGAGAAAATATATTTTACTATAGAGTATTCTTTGTCTTGAAATTTAACTTGTTCAAATCCCAAAATTTAAATACCTCAATTAGGATATATATATATATATATATATATATATATATATATATATATATATATATATATATATATATATATATATATATATATATATATATATTCTAGGTAAAAAGATGTCCAAAAATTAAGAACAATTGAATTTCAACACGGGTCGTTCATAGCGCTCAATCAAAGAGAGCTAATCGATTTTTGTTATCCTTTATGTAAACACAGTTATATCTAGCTACGATGTGCAAACCGTTTAACTTATATTTAATTTCAACAGGCATAAAATTAAAATACAAAATTTAAAAAGGTTTCCGACCTTTTCCAAGTTTGAGAACAGAAATAATTCAATTCCTGTCAATAAGCACAAATTAAAGTTATTTTGTGTTTAAACTAATTACAAATGTTTAGTTTCTATTTAAAGAAGGAGAATACATTAAACGGTAGTTTTAGGGAAAAGTTAAAATAAGAAAAAAGGGAGATAATATATTAATATGGAGAGGGTGTTAAAAAATCGAAAGCGCGTAAAAACACTTGTTCTGGTTACAGACAACAATAGTAAAGACACAATTGAAATCATCAAAAAGTATTATCTTTTTTAACTAAATCGTCTTAACTAGTCTATCAATAAAAATACGACGTCTTTCGTTCAATTCTTTTATTTATTTTTTATTTCTTATTATTTTTTGTGTATTTATTGTATGAATTTATAAACAATAATGTCTAAGTTATCAACACATGAAATAAAAACTATAAATACAAAATGATCGTTAATTTACAATTCCTTACGGCAATAGCTTAGGTTAACAAACAATTTACCTTAGTAAATTAAATACAAATTTCTGGTCGAAATTAAATATGTTTTCGATGAAATCAATGACAGAGTAAAATGAAAAAAAAATAATTGATCAGTGTTTTAAATCTAGCTAAACGTGTGTAACCTTAAATTAACGACACTATTCACTCCCAGTCGAAAGATTTGCCGCGAAAGTCTCAACGACACATATCCCCTATTTTTGATATGTTCAAATATATATCAATCCGTCTTAAAAATGGTTAGTTTATAATTCTGCATTTATCATATTGCCCGAACATCTGACTGCTATTTATTACTAGCGAGATGGCGACCGGGGTAAAGCAGATGTAAAATATGTTTAAATATGATGTTTGGAGTTGTTCAGATTTCGTATATATGATAATAGAGTCATCATCTCCAAAGTAAAAAAAAAATGCATATTTGGATGTCATAACTAGAATCGAAACAGAAAAACAAATCTGTAACATCTAAACTGGTAGCGTTATCACTGTACCAACGATATACGCATTGGGTTACATTTAATTTAAAAGAAATGTCCAAAATATATAACGATTTTTTTTTTAATTCTAGCCTGTTTGAACCTCTTGAAAGATTCACACTGGCTTAAACGCCAAGACTAAACCGTCCATAAAAAGTCCAATTAGTTTAGCGCCGACATTTAGTTTCAGTAGAGATCGCATTTGAAAATATGGAGACAGACAGAAAAACAGAAAGATAAACAGACATAGAAAAAATAGATCAATATAATTGATAAAGTAGATAGAATCCATAGTATTTTTGTTAAAAGCCCATGCAGAAAAATATAATTTATAGTTGGTACAAACAATACAATTCAGAGTTTATTTTTCCTTTACCATGGATTTTAAATTTTCGCTCTACTTCTTCCAAAAAAAAGTTATCAGCAAATATTTGATCAAATTCGAAATAGTATAGTACATGCAGAAAATATTATAAATATATCTTAAAAAATTAATTAATTTAATTTTAAATGTTTTTTACATTATGTGCAATATAGCTAAATTATTTCGACTTAAACCTAATTTTGGCTTATGACTTTTCCTCTATGGATTAAGTAAAAAAAACAAAAGCTTTAATCCCATGTTTTATTAAAACAATATTTTTTTTATCCTGCAAAATTATATTTTTCTTAGTGAAATTTAAACACACACACACTCACACACACCCACCCACCCACACACACACACACACACACACACACACATATATATATATATATATATATATATATATATATATATATATATATATATATATATATTTATATATGTGGGGGGTGTTAGTCGTGACATATATGTCTAAATATGTATTCATTAGATTATTACAGAGTTAGAATTTAGACAGTTCGTTTGATTGCTTAAGTTTTTAAAAAAATAAAATAGGCATATTATTTAACAATACAGTGTTTGACAGTATTAAATATACTGTCAAACACTGTATTGTTAAATAATATGTCTATGTTAATTTTTAATAAACTTAAGCAATCAACCGGTTGTGTGAATTTTGGAGCAGAATAATTAAAATGTGAAAGTACACAGTTCAGAAATTTTTAGGTTACTAATATATTTGTGACATTTATGCAAAATTATTATTTTTAATGGAAATAATCGGGACACGGCGTCATGCATTTGTTGCATAGCATTTTATATACTACAAAAATACTAAAAGAAACAGTTAACACCGATTTAAGTGTTGATGCTGCTGGTTCAGAAAACATAAATGTTTCCCCTTTCGTTATTCCCTGCTTTGTTTGCATGGTTCTTCCTTCGAGTGCACACAATCTTTTCTGCGGATTTAGCTAGTTTATTTAAGACTTAGTCCATTATTACAACATAATCAGCAATATGTAAGTTTCGCTCTCTGCTATGGATTGTCACTTTCTTTAAATTCATTTACTTTAAATACATTTAATCTAAAGACCAGAAACTGTCAATTGTAACGTACGTTTCCCATAACATATTCCCATGTTACGAAGTTATTAAACCAGCCTTTAATCATAATACAGTTACCACAACAGTGTCATTAATGTAATCACTGATCCTGAATTATATAAATTGTGGCGACGTGAAAGTAATAGTTCTAAAACTATTGAGTGTTGTTTTTTTCCAGACATTTATTACAGCTTTAAATAGACTCACAAAAATTATTTTCTTTAAATGCTACTAGTTTATTTAATTATAAGCGTGTCGCAGTTTCGTTAAATAAACATAGATTTTGGAGATCTGAACAGTATGTCATATTGGGAGTAGTACTTCAATTATTGCTATACTTTCCTGGGATTCAAAAACAGTATTAAGCGACGCATTTTAATATTTTTTTCTTTAATAATGTAGTCTTACTTTACGAAACTCCACTAATTTTGTGCTAAGAATGGAATTAAAGTCACCTGCTGACAAATATCGTACTAATTAACACTTTTCAATTTTTAACTCACAAGTCAGCTTTGTATATCTATGTCTATATGTAAAAAATGTTAATAATATATTTTGAACTATATCCTATATATTTTGCCCTTTCGAAGTATATATCCTGACAACCGCGACAGTCAGCAAAATCTAACTTCTAAACGGAAGACATAGCGAGATGCAGGAAACCTACATTCTGATAGTAACTGCCTTGAACCAGCTACGTTTGGAATGTTCACCCGGTTAATAGTTCTCTTGATGTATCAACATGTACAGAATTACATGGACTGCGAACAGACATATCGATGTAAACATCCATTCAGCTTTCCCATGTGGACATGTTTAAGAAATTAATATATGTGGCGATATGCCTTCTTTGGTGTGAATAAATATTAAAAGAGAAGGATATTTCCTATTCCCACTTTTATCAGTGTTAAAAGATGGCCCTTTTATCAACTTGGCGTTCACAAAATATTGGCGCAACGTAGACCGATAAAGATGATAATAAGTTAACGAGAAAAGATATAATGCAACCCTAAATAGATTACGTACTATCATAGCAAAGATTAAACCTTGGACGATAAGCAAACACCCTTAGTTTTGTTCTAATTCTATTTTCCCTTAAATATAAAATATCCCCCATCTAAACAGGACTTTTTATCAACAGATGTGGCAAGCTCTAACATGTTCTAATAATTATCTTTACAATTTGCAAGTGTTCATTGTCTTCTAATCATCGAAAATATAAAACGTTTTTTATCTCTCTTAAATGTATAATAAAGGTAATACGAATGCAACCAAACAATAAGACTCAAAATACAAAATGTTGAAAAATCTGCGTTTTTACATACTTTTAAACTACATCATCAGTTTGATTTAGTTTCTATTGTGCTATGCTTACTTTTGGAGGAATCATTCAATTATAATATGGCGTTTCATATGTAAACAGATATGTAAAATTATATAATTGAAATCTTATATGGATATAGAAAGCCTATTCCTCTTAATATGTCTCTTTCTCTCCCTCTCGCACCTCTCTCTGAATATGTATATATTATATGCTAATACACAAATTATCTATATAATAACGTAAATAACAAGTAAGTAAGTGCAATAGAGAACAAGAGTAAAAAGAAGGAAGAGTAAAAGACTGTAGGAAATTAAGGATAACTTTTTTAATGTGCATATTATACGAATAAACGAAAATGGTTGTTACATTTGAATACACGTTTGTTCCTGCCGGAGCCACGATTACACGTTGCTGATTACTGAACTATATATATATATATATATATATATATATATATATATATATATATATATATATATATATATATATATTGTATATGCGTTGGATGATTTGCTAATCTTGATGTTGTGTACTCCATCCTGTTTTATATGTGGCTGTTCTTTAAACCGTGAAAATTGATACACTTGAACATACTCGCGCACACCTCTGCACAAACACACACACACGCACACCTACATACACACAGACACCCACACACACCCATATATATATATATATATATATATATATATATATATATATATATATATATATACATATACAACTGATTAAATTTCTAATGTTAGGCGAGTGTCGCAGACAAAGTGAATGTAAATAATTTTTTAGATTAAAACCCCGCCATTTTGCCGTGAATTGTAAAAACGCGGGGAAGTGTGACGACATTATTGTATTTTGATATGTTGTCAGCGTCCAGTTGGCTCCCAGTTCAATCGAATTTTTTTAATCTCCGAGTCACGATTTTGATCACAGACCGCTTGCTAATATGATATATATAGATACATAATCATATATAAACATATATATATATATATATATATATATATATATATATACATACATATATATGTATATATATAAATATGTGTATATATGTATGTATATATGCGTGTCTGAATGTAAACACACTTACAGACATATATATATATGTGTGTGTGTGTGTGTATGTGTGTGAGTGTTAATGTTCTTGTATAAATATTTAGAACGGGAAAAAGTCATTATATGTATGACATATATATATATATATATATATATATATATATATATATATATATATATATATATATATGTGTGTGTGTATGTATATATATATATATATATATATATATATATATATGTGTGTGTATGTATACATACAAGAACGAGATATATAAATATAGACATGAAACATTTTATCGATGGATATATGCATATACCTAGCTTATATGGATGGATATATGCATATACCTGTTTTAGCTGTAATAGACGCACATATAAACATATCTTTACAATACTATTTAAACGCTCCATATAAGTGTGTTTATTTGTCCGTTTTTCTGTCCCTATGTTTTAGCTTTATCTACACCAAGACGGAATATTGCAGAACGGCGTGAGGGGAGTCAACTACAGCTTTTATTGTCGACTGTTTTTTAGGGGTTTATACTTGGCTAAAATATGTGGTAAGAATTCAAAATATGTACTATTCAGTCCAAAATGAAATATATAAATTATTCAACATGTGTGTGTGTGTGTTTCTACGTTGTAATATATATTTGTTTGCATGGTTGTCACCATTTATCAAGGCCCGGAAGCCACTTGGGGATAAGGTGATTGCGTGTACAGTAATCAATGGGATAGTATCGTAGTAATCGTTAGTAATTGAGATTTGATAAAGCGTCTTACTAAAGGGAGTGGTTTATCAGATATTTCTTTTTGTTGGACTTGAAGACATCCAAGTTGTAGTCAGGTGGGAAACAGGCAAACGGAAGAGAGTTTCATAGGCGTGCACTTCTAAGAAAGCCACTTTGTTCACGGAATCTACGTTTTGATTTAGGCACCGATAAAGAATGTGTAAAATTATTGACGGTGGTTTCATCTAGACGGATGTTTTTCGTTAAAGATTGGCGACAGGGGGCCAGAGATTGGAGCTCATTTATTAAAGTTGCCAATCACTTCGCCTAAACGACACCTAGTGATTTTTTTATGTTCCGGTTTAAATGATTCTTTGTGTGCATGATGAGTATTAGAACATACCAACATTCGCTTGTGAAATAGCAAAAGTGTAATTTCATATTAATTCAATCTTTATAATGCTTTATATTTTTCTATGACCGTTAATGATTTTCATATTCTTTTGCATTATATCCTTACATCGAGGAGTAGTATCTGCAAAACTGTTAAAGTTTTTTTTTTTTTAATATCACTCTTCCATTGGGAAAATATACGTTTTATCTTGCAAGTAGGTTTGGCGCTTTACTTATAGAATCAAACACCCATATGGTATTGTATATTTTACAGATTTACGAGAATTGGTCGCTCATATGCTCAGTATTATAGATTTTAATAATACAATAATGCCTACTTTTATACAGAATAAATTTAGTTTGCTATCTCATAAATATACATCTATTAATTAATTAGTTATTTGCCACGGAATGTTTATGTTTTATTTACTCATTATGTGCTTTTTATAACAAATATTTGATACAGTGCACTCATATGATTGTTCGATTAGCAAAAATAGATTTATCAGTGACTATCACAGGATTTCCACAATCTGTGTCAATATAAAGTAATCAAATTACCTTAAATTCGAAATTATAAATTGCAAATATTTAAAGGTATTTTCATGAGTATTATCTGATGTAAAATACAGTTATCAGTGTAGCAAGATTTGTGTTGCAGCCACTATACTTATATCATTTGGCAGGTAAATATCGGATCGACTTTTTTGTTATAGCCGACGTGGTTTGGAATTAACTTATACATCATAGTGAATGTAATTCTATTTTATATCTCTAACCGTAGATTACGTAAGAATTTTATATGAAACGAAACCTTTTGTGGGTTTGTTCACTCGAACATGCAAATGCTCGCTATCGAGAAGGGACCGGAAACAATGTGTGAGACGAACAGAATATAACAAGACATTTTTAAGCTATTATATTGACTTCAACTCGGTGCTTAATTATTGAGTATATACGTCTTAACAGTTATTGAAGTCGTTATATCTATTAACGCACCCCCCCTTAATTATTCATTAATGGGAAGTTAATGATTATGATATCAGTTTTTATATTTTCTTGTAATATATATATATAGATTTAGCTTTATGTGGGGTTTACCGGTTGTGCTTACGTCGAGGGGGTACAAGTACTTGTAGTTCGTCAGAGCATTCTCTATTAAAGTACTTGTACAACAGGCAGAGGTATGCAACATTTCGTCGATAGGACAAAGGCTGAAAACTAGATGACAGTTCAGGACCTTTCGGCTTGGCGACTCTCTTTGGTGCCCTGTCTAGGAATGAGAGAAAGGTAGCAGATACACCAGCACAAATGGAACAACAGTACTGCAAACGTGGGACTTTAGTGGCCCAATAGAGGTACTTCCAGGCGTAAGCAGTGTTCTAACACGCTAGATAAGCGTATATTCTTCGCAGCTGCCTTGGCAATGCTCTCAATGTATATATTCCAGTTCATGTTCCCTGTAAACGTTAGGCCGAGGAATTTAAAGGACGTACTTTCAGGTAATGTGTTCTTGGGCATTGCTATTGGTGGTAGAGAAGGTTTCTTGAAATTATTGATGAAAACAAGTCTAGTCTTTGCAGCATTGAATGTGGCCATCCATTTTGTCCCCATTCCACTGCAGATTGGAGGTCATCCTCTTTGTCCTGCCATTTCCTTGGATATGTGTTCATTTGTTTTGTCCCTCTCGCCTGCTATAAAGAGTGATGTCATCAGCAAATATACCCATCTCCAAAACAATTTTATCAAGGAGATCATTTATGAATATCAACAATAATAAAGGCCCAAGGATAGAACCCTGAGGTACGCCCGTATTTATATCATATTGTTTAGATGTATGACTGTCGAGGACAACCTGGGCTTTTCTCTTACTTAAGAAGGATTTAATTACATTATGTATTCTTCCAGTCATTCCATATGATCTAATTTTCCTTAGAATACCATCATGCCATACCCTGTCTAAACCTTAGATATATCGAGGGCTACCGCTCTTCACGCCCCCTATTTTGTCTAGTGAACAGTATAAACGTTCAGATATTTCAGTTAGGATATCTGATGTGGAACATGCTTGCCTAAATCAATATTGATTGTCGGTCAACAGTTAAGCAGCTGTAAGATAATGAACAAGAGTTGATTTATTAAGGACTCAAATATTTTGGCGAAAAGCGAGACAAGGATAATGGGCGATAATTTTATAGGTGAGAATTTTCGTCAGCATTCTCGAAAATTGGTACCACAAAAGCAGTTTTCCAGCAGTCGGTAAAACAACCTTCTTTAAGGCATTTGTTGTAAAGTTTGGAGAAAACTAAAGCCATCTCAGCGTAACATTTTTTTAATAGCATAGCCGGGATGGGATTGGATCCACATGCTTTCGAATTGTCTAGATATTTTATGATACTATGTACCTGAAAAGGGGTGCTTTTCAAATCATCTAGGGTGGCGTCTCTCCGCAAAGGAAAGTCAGGGAGAAAGAGGGTAGCCCTCTCGGTTGCCTTGCAAACAACCTTACGATTGGTTGATAGGGGAAAATTGTTGACTGGCCAATATTTACTACACTGTTGTAAATTTTGCAAAAATCACGGGTTCCTAATTTCTGTGTTTCGATGCGTTTTCTGGTGGTCTCAGTGCATTCTCTCTTAGCTGTCGCTATTTTTCTCTTACAATAACTTTTGGCTTCTATATTCTTATTTCTGTTTGAACTGGACTTATGTCGGTTGAATCTGCGGTACACATGCTGCCCTTGAGCATTCGCAGATGCACAAGTAGAAGTAAACCATTGGAGATAGTGTGACTTGCTATAGAATTTCCGTGTGGAATCATGTGCTTCAATTGCAGTTTCGAACCATTCGGGGGTCTCATTTGCGCACTGTTCAGCTCGAAGAAAAAAGATATTTCCCCATAGGGGCATATCTGATTAAATCCCTGATGACTTCCGTCTCAGCCTTTTGGGATAATACCTCTGTGTTTGGAGCAGTGGGTCTTCAGTTTGTGTTGAGAATTTAGGGCGATTTCTACCATTATCACAGCATGATCAGCATTCCCGAGTGGGCTGTGGGAATTCGTTGTGCAATCGTCGGGAACTGTGGTCAGGAATCGATCTAGAAGTGAGGCATGTTGATCTTGCTGGTCTTCGAAACGTGTCGGAAATATAACCGCCTGTGGTAGGGAATGAGATATAGAGAAGCTATATGTTGTGCTACCAGCTGTGTCTGTGTAAGTAGAGAACCCAAACCAGTTAATGTGGTGGACATTAAAGCCACCAAATACATGTACTTGTGCGCTATTATCGAGGGAGAGTGCTATATCTATGCTGTCAGAGACTTTGTTTATTTGGGTCGAGGGAGAGCCTTAGAGAAAATACAAGTACTTAATGTCATGATGCATTTGTAGTCTGAAGCACATAAAGGGCTGGTCGTCTGATTATAGTTTTGGTTCTCTGATCAGGGGCAGGGTGTTCCAAATATAGACTCAAAGCCCGTACCTGTGTCTGTCTGAGTCCTTAATGCTAAGATATCCGGGATATTTACTAGGGGAAATGATTCACCATCATCTAAATTAGTTCTAAGCCAGCGGATATTCGTAAATGCAAGCCTCAAGGGAGGAGGCGTGTTGTTTTTTTGTTGCTGTTGTTTTTTTTGTAGTTTTATATATAAATGAATTGATCGCCCTTACTTCTATGGGACGCATGTATTTATTTATTTTTATTAATTTTTATTACGTGCATGAAAAATACAGATATAAAACAGCACGTTGCTAGCATTAAGCCGTCTTCAGCATAAATTTGGATCGAACTTGTTAATATTTCGAATATGTTAATATCGCTAAAATTACGCCAACACCAAAATGATGAATGTAAAAGCGATAAAAAATGTGCATTCGTGGTGATCTATCTAGTCATGAGTTTATCCGTATCCATCCTTACGACGGCTTAAAGCTAGGTATGTTTTATGCCTGTAATAAAGTATTATTTGGATTATTATTCCCATCTTCTCGTTGTATTTTTTACGATGTTTCGGTCAATTATTTCTCTGACCTTCATTAGGTTTACTCCGACGTAAGAGGACGCATAATCATAAATAATTGAATAAACAATTATACACTTTAGTCATCTCCAAAATAAATCAAAACTAATTAAATAATTTAACAATCGGTACTGACCCGACGATTGAAAGAACAATTGGATTTATGAGACCAAAAAGTCCACCCTTGTTTGTTCTTTAGGGCCCATAGTGCAGTGGATAGCGAGGCGGAATAACTACGATTCCAGGTGAGCATTGACTAGAGGTAGAGGTTTCGATCCAACGCAAAGCCGACCAAAGTATGAGTGAACCAAAATGTGGTGAGGTGACAACATCTATTGAAGCCTCCGATTGCTTTAGATGTAGCTGGAGGATTCGACATTCCTATCCCGTCGCTGTTAATCTGACTCAGGAGGAATAATTGGCCGAAACGTCGGGATAAACAAGAATTAAAAGATGAGGATAATAGTCCAAATAATTCAAAATAATTATGAACCAATAACAACTACATTACGCATGTATATTCGTAATGCCGTTCTTCGAGCTTTGACAATTCCATTTTTATTTTTATTTTTAGACGTTTCAACGATTTTTTCGGCTAAAAACCAAATATCAATTTTCTAATGGGTTCGAATACTCTATATATTATCATTGTAAGCTTAAAACTGACAGAAAAGTTTAGAAGGAAATTTTAAATAAACATCCATACGCATATATATATATATATATATATATATATATATATATATATATATAGAGAGAGAGAGAGAGAGAGAGAGAGAGGAAGATGGTTGTGTTCACTCTAATATTTTTACTCAAATATTACGTAAGTATAACCCATATAGAATATCTGCATGAATATAATTACGCGTAATAGTTAACTAAATATGATAATTTCTTTAGAAAATTAAAAAAAAAGACTAGTAGGAAATTATAAAAAAAATAATGTTTAAAAAAATATGCAACTTACCTTGATCATTTGCAAATGAATGCAATTCCACGACCCATATTAAACAAAGTGGTGTTTTCGTTTTAAATAAATAGATGAAAGGGTTTTTAATGTGAATATCAATACACAAAAACCTAACTTTATAGGAGTATAGGTGGATATAGGGAGAAAGAGTGATAGATAGATAGATAGATAGATAGATATATGAATTGATGTTTATTGAAAATAACCCGTTTCCCTCTCTCGATAATATTAATGCAAATCATTCATTTTCTATGTTATCGCGGTGTTCATCTCGTTACGGCCTTCATTTGCAATTCTTCATTGAACATTCGAAATATTTTGACGTTTTAATAGACGAACGGACAATCACACATTAATCAGCCAATTAGACAAAGAAGATAACTGAACAATTACACTAATTTGACCAAAAATACATTAAAATCGAAAGAATAAGGAGACCATTTGATTCAATTCTAACATTGGCATTCCCTTCCTTTTTACCGCAAAAAGGAAGAAATATTTATGTTCTTTTTTGTAAGTGATTTTGTTTATCTTAATATTTGGTTATTAATCCTTTTTGGTTGTTGTAAGTTTATAACTCAGGGCGAATTTTCGTCATAATAAACGAAAATGGAGGGAAAATAAATGTTATTGAAATAATGGGCATTTCTATCAAACATGACTGAAGGTTAGGTGACCTGGGGCAGGGATTCACAACCTACTGACATACACATTGTTTGGTTGACCTTTCAGGATAATTCTGCAGTGAATTATAGTATATAGCGCGTAATAAAGACGCGATAGTTTCATTTGAATAAGTTAAAGTTGGTAATAAATCATCTTGATAAAAAAAAATGTTATTATCACAGTAAGGACCAGAGATAAAACACAATAGTAAACGAAAAGGTAATTATTTCTGAGAATTGCTCCAATAAATGCGAGATATTCTGTCGTAATATATCGAGGTTTTCTTATTAACCATAAATGTGCGTACACGCAGATGATGCTGTAAATAGCCTTGTGATTACAGTTAATCAACATTACATAAATTCAAAATCATATATCTATACACATATTTTATTATAGATTCTCTGATCGCTGTTTAATAACGAACATTGGAATAGGGCATGATTTTACCTTTTAATCGTATGTTTTGTTTTGTAATTAGTATTATTTGAATTATTACGTTTAATCGTAAGTTTTGTTTGGTAATTAGTATTATTTCAATTGTTCTAGCTACTATTCTTTTCTTACTTGTTTTATTCACAATATTGTGTTCCATGTAACATACTATGTAATCAAGATTCGGCTGTTTTTTTCTAGTATTATTATTTAGAGATGTACTATTATTATTATTATTATTATTAGTAGTAGTAGTAGTAGTAGTACTATTATTATTACTACTACTACTACTACTATTATTATGCTTCTTTTTCTTATAGTTATATTTATTGTTATTTATACTAATTGAGGTTTCTCAGAAAGGTCGTCACAGATATTGCACACTGACAACAATCGGTATTGTCCCTTGCAGGCTGGGTTGCAACAAATCCTTCAATATGTTCATTAATCTTCATCAGGTTCGAAAATATTTGCAAATTTCAATGAACAAAGCTTCTTTCTTAGAACTACACGCCTATGGAACTCTGTTCCGTCTGCCTGCTTCCCACCTTACTACAACTTATATGTGTTCAAGTTCAACGTTAACAAATTCCTAATGAACCGCCCCCTTAAGTAAACACTTCATCAAATCTCCACACTAACGTAATGTACTTGCAATAACCCTTATCCCTGAGTGGCTCCCGGGCTTTGATAAGTGGTGATCACTGTGTAAAAAATAAAAAATAAAGTTAATTTGCGCTATTATAACAGTCGCTTGCATTTGACTGCACACTAGTTATGATCACTGATTATCATCGTGATTTGGATTGCAGTAAGACTCTCCAATGTACCAGTCATCTTCTAAGTGGGAGTCTTTCCTCTCCTTGGTATTTTGTGTTTATTTGACACTTCGAAAATGTGGTGTTGTGTCAGTTTGCGTGCTCTATATTGTTGAGGTGGTAGTCAATTAATATTATTATTATTATTATTATTATTATTATTATTATTATTATTATTATTATTATTATTATTACTATTATTTCATTATTATTATTATTTCCTCACTAGGTATAGTCACATTGGCCAGCATCAAAGATTTCTCTTTGAGAACAACGTATAACCTTATTTGCAGTTTGAGTGACAATACGTCTCCATAGACTTTCAGTACTCTCTCTTTCTTAATAACCATTGCAGATGAATTTGTGTTATCGTACAAGCCGTTGATCATTGATTTCTTGTGTGCGGCGACCATTGGTCTTCACAGGAATTTGGATATCTTAGCTGAAGATCCCGGTCGTGTTAATTAGTGTCTCTAACTCATTTTCGGTTTTTGCAAAAAGTTTCAAATCGTCCATGTACATCAGGTGTTTCATTTTTCCGCTGTATTGGAGAACTTGTATTCGGCTTTGCACTTTATCAGAATACTAGTCAGGGGCATCATGGCTATGATGAACAGTAATGCTGATAGTGAGTTTTCTTGAAAGGTGCCTCTTTGTATGTTAATTTCTGTTATATGTAGTCCATCGGCTTCATGTTTTCATTGCCTTTTCTATTACGGCGATGATTCCGCTTGACATTTTATACATTTTTAGGTACTCCTGCAGTATTTTACCCACCGATTTCACGATCTTAGCCGAGCCTTGATCGACATCCGTCGGAAAACGCCGGAACATGCCGAGCGGTACGATACTCTATCAGCCAATCAGGGCGCTTCAAACGAACGCGCAGCAGACGAATAATTTTCATTGAAATTACACACATAGCGTTTCATTTCAGTTATTTTATTGTTCAAAGTAAAAATACACAGCCTTTCATTTCAGCTATTTAATTTAGCGATAAAAAAAAGAAAAAAAACGGGAGCTGTTGGAAACATATTTATGCGAATTTATGTGGAGACAAAAATTTGGACACAACCCTTTTGTCTCCATAATAAATCAAATCGCGGAAAGCTACCCGGTTTGGGAAGGAGCTTCTTTCCACATCCTCTGAAAACCCTTTGCTCCCTACTTTGCCTCTCTACAGTCAGTAGAAAATCTTCCAGTCGGAACTAAAGATAAACAGTAATTGTTGTCCCCCCCCAAACATTACTGAAAAAAAAAACCCCAAAAAAACGTTGTTACTGTTTAATAACGTTTTGTTAAAAACACAAAAAAAAACAAAAAACATTGAAGTGTTTATTACGGTTGCTTACCCCCCCCCAAAAAAAAGCTATCGGAAAACAAAATGAACCAAAAAAAAATATTTAACAAAATAAATTTATTTTACTTTAAAAAAACTTACGGTAAGTGTTTGTGATTTATTTTATCCAAATTTTTTGTATTAATTTTATCCATTTTGTTGTGTGTGTGTGTAATATCTTTTCCTTGTAATGTTGTTGCTATTCACATACTTTTAGCGTTCTTGCACCGTAGCTCTGAATTCTCGGCTTTCGTCGGCGTTAACGCCGAAAGCGTTCGTCAACGCTCGGCTAATATCGTGAAATCGGTGGGTAAAATACTGCAGGAGTACCCATTTTTAAGCATTCTATTATCCATGCTTGGGGATCCTGTCGTAAGATTTTTTTGTAGTCGATCCATGCCATAGCTAAAGTCTTTCTCCTTATTTTTACCTTTTTAGGATCTTTCGATCGATATATAGCAGATCTTGTGTTCCTATTTTTCTTTTCTGGCATCCTTTCGGTTCCTCGGAGATGAGTCCACGATAATTCAGGGTGTGGTAGATTTGTTCCCTCAGTTGTGCTATCAGTCTCTTCTACGCAGTGGGTAAGCATGCGATCGGCCTATAGTTACTGGGGACGTTTCTTTTATTGTATCCTTTTGTAGTAGTTTATTTCTACCTTTTGTAATCGAGTTGGGCGCGTTTGCTTCCTGTATATATCTTTTAAGGATTGGGGCTAGCCTTTTGTGTAGGCTTTTTTTCATTTTTTGAACCATTATGCATGTATCTCGTCGTGCCCTGGTGCTGTCAAGGTTGCCGTTTTTCTTATGGTTTTCTTTAGGTTTCTAATATTATTATTATTATTATTATTATTATTATTATTATTATTATTATTATTATTATTATTTGTTTTCGTTGATGTTCTTGTAATTATATATTTTACGTATACTATTATTACCGATTTATCTATGATTACAGCTTCTCATATTAAGTTTAAATACATGTATCCGTGAAAATTCATTCATTTAAGACAGGAGAATCCGTATAATTGACTCTGCTCATAATATACAACCTATTAGGGAGAACTCATTTTTTAGAAATTGATACAATTAAATCTTAGCATTGTTTTCCAAAATGACTAAAGCAAAAAATAAACTCAATCTTCTATTTATTAAATAAGAAATTAATACTTGTCTTACAATCTAACGTAAACAAGTTTTGGATGGGACTTTGCGTATAAGTTAATACATTTACGGAATTTCCATCACTAACGATTACTATATTACCCAATTTCTACTGTACACCTTTAACCTTTATCCTCGAGTGACATCTTGGCCTTGATAAGTGGTGTGCCGGTGAAAAAAAATGCAATACTTACTACTTTAAAACAGTTCCCCACCTGCTTGAATTAGACAGACAAGACCGAAGCAGAAATAAAGAAGGAAAAAAAGTTCCAAGTTAAACTGAATAATACATGATATTCCTAAATACGTTATTTACTTTTCTTCCTTTGAAGATTGTAATGCTGGGTATGGGGCAGCCAAACCAGCTGCCAACCTTGCCCCGCTTTTTTATTGAAACCAACCGAGAGCTCTTTTTAGTATCCTCGCTGTTCCCTTAAGTGCAATTGTCTGAACCTCTTTTGCACTTGGTTCACCAGGAATATTATTTAGGTAGGACTTCAGGTTCTTCTTCATAATTCCTGTGGCACCTATGATAACTGGTATGATTGATATCCCCTTTAGATTCCAGTTTCTTTTTTTTTTTAAATGACTAATTAAATATCAGTTAATAAACAGGTGTAACTGGCGAGTGGGCTTGCATCATAACAACTTGTATGAAGCTGTGATTTAGTGAAGCGGGAATTTATAGAGCATTGCGATAAAAGTCAACGTGCCAGAGATCTGTTTTTTTTTTAAATAACATTATTAATTTAATTAAAGAGACGTTTTTCATATTTAATCATATAACTGTTGGTTTCTGATCTATTAACAGCAAATTTTGTAATTATGTATGTATATATATATATATATATAATGTATATAAATATATATATTGTATTATAAGCATATATATTGTATTAAGCATATGTATCGCATTATATACATAATATATATGCATATATATATATATATATATATATATATATATATATATATATATATATATACACGTGTATGTGTAATAAATGGAACGAATGTATTCATCAAACTGAACGTAAACGCAATACTATTAAACACTTAGTAATAAATATGAGCACTTCATGATTGTACTTGAAATAAACATTCAATAACACAAATAATTAACATTTCTCTGTTATATTTCATTATCTAGAGGAGAGGTTCAACTATCATGTGGCATAATCCATGTACTAATGTAAAATGATTAGGTTGCTAGAAATGGAGAATTGTTTCATATAAAAAAACATATGGAATTGTTATTAGCTACAAACATTTGAAACAGTTCATGCTGGACACAGTATGCCAGCCAATTATTTCTTTCATTACATAGTAACAAAGCTGCTAAAAATAAACATAACAATATACTTACATTGATGTGCAATCTAATAGAATATGATTTGGTATATATTGGCATACTTTCCCCGGAATGTTGCATGTATTCGTGCGTGTATTCTTATGCATGTTTTTTTTTCTTACTTTATCCATAATTTTGAATATGGTGTTAGTATGGAATACCTGTTTATATTGTATTATTTACGTACACATATTAGTTAATATGAATATAATGTGTCATCCATATTTATAATTATATGCAATTAATAGTAATTGAAATTAAGGCCCTCATTTACTCCAATTAATGTATAAAACAATCAATTTGGGTAAATATTGTGTACATTTTTTATTTAGTAGGGCTAATCTCAACATTATTTCTATAATTGAAGACATTTTATATATAATTATCCAATACGGATTACATGATTTTATATTCGTTATTTCTTGTCCATTGATTATGATTTTTTTTTACTACATGTGAGTGTAAAAACCGAGAAATATCTATGAATATACATATGAATTCATCGATAGTTCACACTGTCATCTGTTCGAAATATGTATATAAGTGAATATTTGCATCGTGATATGCTTGTGCGCCTGTTTTCCGTGTCATCGCTCCTGTACTTGCACCCATAATATTCTCCTATGTATGTGGCCTGATGGCGTTCCACAGTTCACAGAAATGTGTAATTTTCTTAACAAAATGTAAATTGCAAGGCTGGTCTGGAAGTATGATTCTGAAGGCATAAAAACGATAAAATTTTACATGATTCTGACAGATTATGCGCAGTTCCAAAGACTTTTATTCAGTTAAGTCGAAACGTATAGAATAATCGGGTCACACAACTATAATTTCGATTTGATTTCATAGTCACTCTTTCAACTTGTGATTCCTGTTAGGTGTGTACTAGTACTTAAAGAAACACTCGCGTGGATTATATATATATATATATATATATATATATATATATATATATATATATATATATATATACATATATATATGTGTATATATATATATATAACTACTTCATTTACTCACATAAATTTAATATACGACAGTATAGATTTATGCGTAAACTTAAAGTATTGACTTCAAAATGCTCAATACGTAGGTAGAGCTAGTTAGTAATTAATAAAATATATATGGCGATTAAGCTATACTGAATATTCTGCGTTTCATCCACTATAGGATTCGTCAGGCTTATGCGCGAATTTTTTGGTTGCTTCTTGTTTTTATATATGTTGAGGATTTCTAGTTAGCCAATCAGCTTTCTAGTATCCACCGCGCCCCCTTCTATCAGCCAATGGGCATGCATTTTATCGAACAAAGGATCTGTTTTAGAACTAGGTTAGTAGTTTAAGGTAGATCTTTTCCTTCCTTTTTTTTATAAATATACCTATGTGTACACACCTACATGCACATATATACACATATATACATATACACATATGTGTGATCGTTTATGTATATTCATGTTTATTTAATTTATTTATTTGTTTGTTTTCTATTGTTATTGTTAGTCTCAAAACTATTTTGTATCGCTATCCTAGAGTATGTTTTATTTTGTGAGCACAGTTGTTTGCTATTTCTCGTCTACAGTTTACTAGATTTTGAGGTTCTATAAAGTACAGGATAGCAAATTTTTCATGGAGGCATAATTTACATGGGTCGTCTAAATGTCTGCACGTTGTAGCTTGTCTCATTATTTTCCATTCGACTACCGAAGGAAACTATCAGTTTATCTTCCAGTTTCATACGCAAAAAAAAAATAAGAGCAAGTTATAAGAAATAATGTAAAACTTTGTAGAGTTGAATTAGATTTATCGCAGAGAGAGGACCAAACCAAATCAGACGCATAGTAGTGTTTTATTATGAAATTTTTAGCTCCTCCTTCGATGAGATGAATTTATCCATAAAGAGATTCATTCTTGATGTAGCCATTTTTAACGACTGTTTAGTGTTTAGAGTTAAAAAAAATAACAGTGCTTGTGCATCTATATTACTATGCAATTTTAATAGTATTTTCAAGTTAAATTTAATTTTTTATTAAATTTCTGTTTATTAATTTTTCAGGTAAAAGTACAGAATAGTTACAATGCAACCTCTTCCCATATTAAGAATGGCTTTCTAGATAAGAAAGTTATTTTAGCACAATAACATAGATGCACAAATAACGAAAACCCTTTAAAGAAGTTTCCTTATTTACTCGTATTACTGTTTGTAGGTTATCTGATTTTAAAACTATAATTTTAGAAGAAAAACACTACTTAAAAACAATTACTCCCTAAAAATAAAAGAAATTAAAATTTGACACAAATTTTCTGCAAAGTATTTTATTAAGTAGAAAAACTTGAAAATTCACGTGGTTATGTTTCGTAAAGAATGTGTAGAATAAAATTGTATGGACTATACATTTTTTTGCTTTAATATAAAGCTGGAGTATTACCATATTTTAATAAAAATTTCAATAGATTTTGATGTGAAATGCAAAAACGTCCAAAAATGCTATTATTTTTGCACCAACCTAATAGAAAAACAAATTTAAAAAATAAAACAAATATGTTTAAATTCACTGCAGACACTTGTTCCATTCGAAATAATTAAGCCTAAATCGTAATGTTTTCAAATATATAATAAACTAACGTTAATTTTCAATATCAATAAGGAGCGTGTTTTGCGACGGTGAATCTAAAAATTTTCCATCCCAAAAAAGTTCCTGAAATGAAAAAGCGAACTTTGGTCATTATTATTTAAAAAAAACATAATTTTGCCTTTACACTTAATATGTATTTTATTAATTAATTATCCTCACTCATTTTATTTAAAAATGTAGTTTAAAATATATTCTAAATAATGATTCCGTTTTTTTAACAGTACGGATTGTTTGGATGACGGGATGTTCTAAACAACCCAACGAAAAACTTTTAATCACTTCAATTTTTCAACTTTTTAAGTCATTTCCGCAATCAAAGATAACGATTTTGAGAAAAAATACTTCGTGTAGGTATTTTCTATGTCAAACCCCAACTATCATCACCATTGCCTCGTCAGGGTTTCAAAATCGACATGCCCTAATGTATATATTTATGTTAAGATTGGGGATCGATGTTATATATATATATATATATATATATATATATATATATATATATATATATATATATATATATTATGATAGCCTACGTCTATCTCCGTCTTACACGCACGGGCATACGCGTGTACACATAGGCACACACACACACACAAGCACACAAATGCGAAAGAAAAAATACAAGATCTTGACCCACACACATTCCCACACAGAAGCTTCGCCTTACCACACAAGCACCTACTTACACACAAACACACACAAAAGAGAGAGAGAAAATCATAAAAACTCATAACAGTATTCACAAAATAGACTCAAAGACCACTCGCCAACTACATGGACTTAACTGTAACTGATTGAACTTTGACCAGCTCACCGACTATTGGTAACAAAAAGACTGAGATTGACATTGCTCTCAAAAACACAATCAGTGTTGTCAGAGATAAAATAATTTCCTAGAAGATATTCCAACATTTAACAAAAAAAAAAAACGTTTATTTAATCATATCTGAATACAGTTGAACAAGGCTTGAAACGCGTTATAAAAATATTTAAAAATATTAAAACATGATAAAAGACTAAAAAACATGCACATGTTGATGGCTACATTATTTACATGTGTGTGTCTGTCTGTCTGTCTGTTTATATATGCATATATATATACACACATATGTATGAGTGTATGTATGTATATATTTAAAAATATTTAAACCCCCCACACACATACACACACACCCATATATATATATATATATATATATATATATATATATATATATATATATATATATATACATATATATATATATATATATATACATATTTATAGATGAGGTCATTTTTTTATAAGAAACATAAGTATAGGGATAAAATACGAATACTTGCTATCACTTCAAATAGCATTACATTCGATTGTATTAATAGGACAAACGAAACATCCAAAGGAAAGTAGCCGTTCAAAACATAAAAGTTAAGAATAATAAGGCTTAGTTCACTTAACATAAACGGCTTCGTTTTAATATGTGTTTATTTCGCCGTTAAAAAGGAAAAAAAAAAACTAGAAATTTTTTGTACATTTAGGTTTTACTAGTATATATATATATATATATATATATATATATATATATATATATATACTCGTTTTTTTATTCAAAAATAATGGACTAGTGAATTCAACGAGGTTGTTAGATAATGCTCAATAAAAAGAGCTGATAATACTTGTTTATTGTTATATAAACATGCTCACATCCCGCTGCTACAAACAGCCACTTGTTTCAATCAAACAACATATATCATCAGGCAGCGACTTGGCTATTCAAATGTTCAATGAAGAAGCTATTCATTAATGATTATTCATTGAACATTTTAATAGTCAAGTCGCTGCCTGACGATATCTGTTGTTTGATTGAAACAAGTAGCTGTTTATAGCAGCGGGATGTGAGCATGTTTATATAACAATAAACACATTTATATGTATATATATACACATATATACATATATATATATATATATATATATATATATATATATATATATACAAGCACGGTTGCCCGGCGTTGTCCGGGTATTTGGAGGAGAGATAGTAGGAAGGCAGGGTCCAATCCGTACCGCGAATGACGAAAAGATCGTGGGGGCCTTTAGCAGAGCTGTTTATGGTTACGCTCCGGGGGAATGAAACTTGTGCGTTTGTCGATACTATCATCGTCGGAATCCATGTCTTCATATTTCTAGTTAATTTTCAAAAAAGGTGGGTATAAGTAACGCGCCACCGTATCTTGAGAAAATCCCACGTAGAGCGACACTGTCGGATATAATTAATACTTATAATTTTCACGCCCTGTTTTTTTTTTCTTTATTATTATCTTTTTGTATCGATTCTGTACAACATTCTTTATGTACTGGTACATGGAAAGTTTACAAGTTCTAAAATCATTTTTTTTTTAATGTGTATTTAAATATTTGAATGAAGGCATATTAAACGTTTAGGTGAAAAAAATATCCCCATCTGAAAGATATTAATTATTGATAACATATTAAATGAATCTCCACACCGAAAAGCAAAAGATGAAAAAAATAAAATGTATTCAAATTTCAAGCTTAAATATCAAAGGCACCCTGTGATATTTTTCTACGCACATTCACCCTCCTACTACAAAATGACTGTGTGCTGAATGGATCTCTTGGACGTTAAAATGGCGAACAAGGTACAAATGAGGAAAGGGTGTAATGAATCTCCAGAAATACATCGAATATGAAAATATACACCTATATAATGGTATCTCCTTACTTATTCATCGGTGTACTTTTTATATTGATTAGATAATTATCTGATTTTTGGTACAATTTGCAAGACATGTTATACTACAAAAATTAAAAAATACACTCTATTAATTTGGCGGTAAATATATATATATATATATATATATATATATATATATACATATATGTGTGTGTGTGTGTGTGTATAAACATAGAATGAGTTGATGAGCAAGTGCCTTGAGCTGGTATCGAAACGATCTTGTATTTTACCGGGGGTGCTTTTAATAATATTCTACTTGTGATGAATATCATTCTTATTTTGTAAATCTGCTAAATGCTTGAGTTATTCATTAATTTTACAAAAAAAACTAAATATATTACTAGTGGGAATTTTGGTCTCTAGTAATCAAAGACGTTACAATCAACAACAATGATTAGTTTGTCATACAAAAAATATTATTTTCATTAGATAACATCTATTCAATGTTGCTTTGGAAGAAAGCCCTTCACATGCACACAGACACTATATATATATATATATATATATATATATATATATATATATATATATATGGATGTGAGTTTGTCTTGATATATGATATATACATATACATACTACCCAATAGGTTTTAGAATTTCTACAACATTCAAATGTGCTTTAAATACAAACATTCTCAAGCTTTTATTTAATGCAAACATAAATATTCTCCTTAATTAAGATCGTGGTTTTGAATAAGCGCACGCTGGAAATATACACTCCCAGTGAAAGAATTGAATGTCATTTTTTTCTATTTTATATGCTTTTCCAATTTAGTGTGAAAGAGATCAAAAGTTCCGTGACCAATTCGGTTTTAAAGTAAATCGCTGTGCTAATGTAACGACTGGGTTTAGCACGGGCAAGTTAGAACATGATCAGGAGATCAGAATATCTGTGTGTTTTTATTTTTTTATACATTTTTTTATTTATCCTATCTCATACAATAAGTAAGAAAACTATTTTTTTTACAATATGCGTCAATCTCTTTGGACCTTGTGAAAAGGTAATGTCAGCTTCAAATAACTTGTTTATGTTATATTTATAAATTTAGTCACCTTTATCGGTGTTGGGTCGTTTATATCATGGATATTTCTTGTCGGCTAAAGTATTGTTTAGCCTCTTTACTATATTAAAGCACGCATAACCATAACTTTTAAATCGCAAACTCTAAATTCTGAAAAGTTTTAATTTCTAACATGCACTAAGTAAATGTTAATTATACATTAAGTATATGCACCGTTATATAAAGACTAATTCTGAAATATTTTTATTTAAATCTACTTCAAAATAAAGAAATAACATGTGTGCATGTACACATGTATATGGATATGCATTTTATTATTTGATCAAGACGAGCTTTTACACAGGTCATAAAAGCTCTCACTTTCAAAACAGCCTGCGTTGTTCCCTGGAAGCTGAGTGACAAGAAACCTCTCCAGATTTCTATTACTCTTCACATGTTTCAATAGTATTTGCAAAGAAATTTGCTTTATCGCAACAGCTGTTGTCATTGATTTCTCGTTGGCAGTGGTTTTTAGTCTTCACTGGAATTTGAATGACAATAGGACTCCTTAAGGTCCCAGTTTTCCTCGCACTTATTCAGCGGAGGTGTGGTCAATTCTCTCTCCTCGTCTTTCCCACCTCCTTGACTCTCCTTTGCTGTTTGGTCCCACTTATTTTAGGGGGGGTAAGTGATGTAGTAATAGGGGGAGTAAGAGAACTTATAGATCTGTGGCTTCAATGTTCTTAGCTCCTTGTAGCAGTTTGTCTGGTCCGCTCTTGTTGCTGATATTCCATATTCAAGTGGCCTCATTAATATTCCAGCCGATTTCTTAATTGTTGCCCGTTGTATTTTTCCAGTCATTCCTCTGATTCCAATATCTGTCATTCTTTCTTCAAAGTTTTTCAGAGTTTATCTAGTGTCCCTACTTTCATAGGTATTATTATAATGCCCATCCTATAGTCGTCTAGAACAATAAAGTTGATTATTTGACAATATCATTCTTTCTATTTAATTATTACGACATCCGGTCCTTTTGCTTGGCTAGGTTTATCAGATTCTATGTCCATGCCCGATAGGATTTTGTGATTCTCATTTTCAAGTACTGTTGCCAGGGTATGTTTGTACCATTTTTCTGTGCGTTCGAAATGCAGTTGTTTCTGTGCGTTCGAAATGCAGTTGTTTGAATAATTCTCAGTGTATTGCTCTCCCCACTTGGCTGCGGCTGTTCTTGTATTCCTTTTGGACCAGTTTGTGGCTATCGTTTTGTCTCTTTGCCTACAACCCCTGCATTTGCTATTTTCTTGTGTTCTGTCGATCTTTATTTAGATGTGGTTGGTTCTTATCAAGTTATCTTGTGCTGGGGTTAATAAGAATCCAGTTTCCCGGCGTATGTGTCCTTTTTACATCCACACCCAAGTGGTTTCTTTATTTTTTCTATTGTAATCCTAATGAATGTTCTCTGCAGTAGGGTTTCTTCCCATTTAGCTATCTCGTCTTATCGTTTATCTCTCTGTTTTCTGTTTTGTCGATTTTTCCGTGTCTCTCGCTGCCATGTTTATCCTTCCCCTGTTTGGCGTTATGTATTTTCTAAGTTTTGGGGGTCATGCACACGGTCTTTTATACAAATTAGTCCGCTCCCGCTGCATTTCCTTTTCACGTACAGTCGATAAATCACATCCTTTGAGTGTTGTGATTGTTCATGGTCATGAGTTTCCTGGTCTTCTGATCGAGCTGTCTCAGTTCTTCTTTAGTCTACCTTATAAACGGTCCTAAGTATTTTTCTAGTGAGACTGTCCGTGTGTTTATACCTTTTATTAGGTTTATTATCATTATTAGTAAATTATTATTATTTAATCATCATCATCATCATTTATATTTTATAATATGATATTGATGTATATGTTCACATATATATATATATGTATATATATATGTATACGTGTATACTTTCAATTAAATAGTATTTGCTTATTTACATTTCCACTTGTTTCGTCTTTTGCCTTTTAAATTTTCTTCTATTTTTTTAAATCGATTATTTTTGTTCACTTTGGTTTTTGAATTTTACTTTTAACTCTTTTTTTCTCAATTATCATAAATATAAGAGTCACCAGAATATGTATCCGCTATTATCTCATATTTTAAATTATTATCAGAGTTATAGTAAATTAGTATATTTAAGCATAGGGATAAATAAGCTATATATATTTTTAGATTTTTATTATTATTATTATTATTATTATTATTATTATTATTATTATTATTATTATTATTATTATTTCTTTAAAACTTTCCAAAGTTCGTGTAGTGAATAAAAAAGGGTATGATGAAAAATAATAGTAATTTTTTTCATTGTTGTACAGTATGGGGAGGCAAGTCATGCCTTGGACTCACGAACAATAAATAATTTATGCTTTCTCCATGTTCGTACTCCCCCTTTCTGTTCGTTCTTTCTGTGATTTGTCTTCTTTTTTGCGTGAATCTCTTCCTTTTTTCCTCATCCCATAACCTCTTCACAGATGTAAGTGTGGCTGATAGTGGTGGTGCGGGGATATATAAGAGGACAACGTAGCTAGTATATTTTCTTAGGGTATTAATTTACAATCAAATTAAAAGCATCTTTATAACGGAATAACCCCGATAAAATTTTAAACCCTTTTTAGCATAGATACGTTAATTCCACATCCCCCTACTGTTTGAACCTATAAACACTAGCATATGTTCGATTTAAGGCGGTCATCACACACGCATACAAATACTTTTCTTTTTGTAATCAAATGTGTATATCTCAATCCTTAACCCCTATCCTTTTACAATTCATTCCTATATCTAAAAACAAACTTACCTCCGCCTCTATTTAGTCTCATTTACGTATAACACAATCTTATTTTTAACAAGATTTCTGGACCTCCTGATAAGCATTCGCTGTGACGGGGGAGACCTGAGATTTTTATTGCATAATGTAGTCGGATAGTTTATATATGGCGTCCCTAATATGCATTCTGAAATAAAAACCAAAATACTAGTTTTCCAGTGCGTAGCTGTTTATGTTTAGATATTAGGAAATGTGTAGGAAAGTGGACAAAAGTATTAGAGAATATGCAGCGACAATTGTGAAACCAGCAAACAACTTGGCCGAACCTTGTAAAGATTGGAAGACTCTCATCTCTGTTAGTTTGTCGAGTAAACATCTAATTATATATATATATATATATATATATATATATATATATATATATACATACATATATATATATATCATGATTAAGTAAAAAATAAACATAGAATATAATAATTCAATTTTAAAAACTTTTAATTGTGATTTTTTTATGTTTATTGTATTTAACAAAGATATAAACCATCATAATATTTGCTAATATTTTCTCCTCAGAGGAGATAGATAGATATCGAAAATCTATAGGTAAAGGTGATATACTAATTGAAATGTATTCTTTCTCTTGCATATAAAAAACATTCTAGATTTGAAATTCAATCATTTCACATCATAAAATTTAAATGACTGGATCATTATTTATCTGCTCTATCTGTTATCTTATTATCCGCTCTATCGTTTATATATATAATGCTAGTAACAATAAAAAAACAAAATAATCACAGACATCTACCTCAAACCTATAGACACACAAAAATACCTCCACTTCAAAAGCCACCATTCTAAAACTGTCTAAAATCAATACCCTACTCCCTAGCACGTAGAGTCTGCACCATAGTAACAGACAGCAACCTCTGTTCGACTAGACTGCATGAACCACAAATAACACTGCGGAAAGAGAATATCAACTACCACTAATAGAGAAAGGTATTGAACTGGTCAACAAAAGTCGAATAGATCAACTAAGAATCACAAAAGAACTCAACAAAGAACACATTTTAGCATACGTCTCCACACACAACACAAGCAACCCAGTACTATTTACACAGATAACAAAAACCTCATCCTCCTCAATCAGAACGACAAACTAAACAACATACTTAAAACAACAAAAATAATAAAAAGCAAATGCCAACCCCAAAAATTAAAACGCATCCTAACATCCTCAAAACTCGATCCACAGACTACAAAATGGGTTACAAAATGCAACAAACCGCGATCTGGAGTATGTGACATAAAAATAGAAGGTCGCACATACACATTCAAAACCCAACCCAAACATTCAGCATAAAAAAGATCTAAATTGCACCTCCAGAAATGTAGTATATGCACTAAGATGCACAGCATGCAACAAATCCTACATATGCGCCACCAAAAATTTCAGGAATAGAGTGGTCTTATATAAGAGCAGCATCAAAATTGCCGTTAACAGACACCTCCATGTTTCAAAACACGTACACACATGCAGTGGAACCAACTTCAAAATAATGCCAATCGTCCAAACAAACAATTATTTTTATATACTTACACAGGAAAAAACTTCATGAAGATTCACTCCTGAACTAAACAGAGCCTAATATAAACACACAAAACATGAAATGCAAGGTGCATGCACATCGATATACATATACACACCCACACATAAATCTGAACCAACACATTAAAACACACACGCGCGCGCATACAACCACACACAAACATAACACCCCTATCTCTAATACAACACACTGAACAATACCAACCCAACTTTACGTCGAAACCAACAACACTAGGAAACACCTAGAACCATAGTATAATATCTGTTCCAACACCTCACTCCCCCTTCAGTCAGTGGAGGAGAAATATCTCATGACTGAGACAACTATCATCCCTTCTATAATCCCTCTCCCATACATATACCCCTCCAATTGTTCCCTTCCCTCTTGGGAATGAGATCTCCCCCACACTAGGAACCGATCCTGGGTCTGGCCATACCCACATGGGGAGACAAATAAATAGAAACATTAAAAAAATCCCCTATACATATTTTTAATTGCACCCTCTATGTAAACAAACATAATATAACAATACCTGAACAGTCTAAGACTGAAACGAAAAATCACAATACTAAAATCTATGAATCCAAAGAGTAAATATCAAAATAGAATGAAAACACACCTACCCTTATTTCAGAAGAGCTGGTCCCCCCCTCCTAACACGTACACATTAGTAACGACCGTGGATCACAGTCACCTTCCTAGGGAAGCAAATAACTTCATAATACTATAAAACAGTACACGCATTCTTCAAACCAATAAAAGAAAACACACACGATCCCACACCTACCACACCCCACCCTTAAGGAGAAAAAAACACAAGCAGAAAGAAACACACCACAGGAGTGACCACAGCTAATAAAACTGCAATAAAAATTGAACATTCTAATGTATAGTAGACACACGTTTCAACCTCTTGGAAACATTTCAAATGAAATTCGAAAATGCTATTTTTACATCTCCAACACATTTTGAAAATTATTACTGAAGCGGGCGCTTCACAGAACGTCTGAAACGCGTTAAAAACGATTTCAATGATTTAAAACATTATTACAATGATCTCAACATAATGCTCAATTGAATACCAAGACACGGAATAATAATGTATAAAAATACACATTGGTGGTGACTACCCCCTTATTCGTATATATATATATATATATATATATATATATATATATATATATATATATATATATATATATATACATATATAATATATTAATTATTTAATATTTATAATCTACTTTAATTGTACCATCTTGGATTATTTTGGTAAATTTAATTGTAATTTGTTCTTTCATATATACATATATATATATATATATATATATATATATATATATATATATGTATATATATGTATATATGTATATATATGTATATATATATGTATATATATATCTGTATATATATATATATATATATATATATATATATATATATATATATATATTTATATATATATAAACTGAATTTTTGTGCTGCATGTTTTCAACTGAGTAGGGCATACAATACCAGTTTGAAATGTAAACGAATTTTATAAAACGGTTATAAATAAGAATATTTTATAGTAGTCTATCTGTACTATGACCAAACCAATCTAATTATAATCACTCATAATTAACCCTGTAAATAGAAGGTGAATGTTTCTTGAATTAGATACTATCAGTTTTCTCACCCTTTATTCGCTGAGAGTTAACTTTTTTTGGAGTGCCCTTTTGACTTATATATTTTAGTATTATGATTAACTTTTATGCAATTACGATACTTTGGTTATTAGGGTAAGGTGAATCGATATAGTATCGCCTTAGAGAAAACAACAATCCAGCGTTTTTATAAATGTTTATTGCAAAATTTATTCAGGAAACTTGATTATGTAGTAGAGCTTATATCTACTTAATGTAGGCGCGTTTAGTCTCAATTACCGCCTCGATACATGTCCGGAACTAGGAGCATGCATTTTTACAAAGCGGCTTCGGAATCTCGGCAATATTCGGCGGATGTCACCGATGAGTCTCGCTTTATTGTTGTAGGAGGTCATATTGCTGATGACTTCGACTTATGACCAAACCAAGTAGTCCATCGGGATCATGGCCGGGACAAGAAGGGGCCAGTCAGAGAAGAGTGGAATGTCGTAGCACTACTACGTTAATAAAATCTAGCTCTCTCTGAACTGGTGGGTTGGCTCCGAATATTGCAACTCCCAAAGTCTACCAGCGGCTGTCTGATTGTACAATGGGGTCAGTAAACTTATCAGCACATCCTGGTGCATATTAATGTTAACTTTCCAGCCGACTTCGAATATGAGAGATGGCATGATGTGACCCTCATTTTAAACACAACCAAAGATCATAACTTTTACCGTAACCTTTGTTTTCATAACTCTTGTCGCGCTTAGCTTATTCGTGAAAATTCCGATCCATTTTCAGAATGTTGAACATGATCTTATTTTCATGACTTAGATACAGATAATGAGTTGTACAGCGGCGCAACTTTGATCTCGCTAATTGAACATTCTCTCACTTTCAAACATAGTACAATGCTTCTATCGCTCTTGGGATTTTTACATAACTGGCCACGTACTAAAATATATGCAGCCAATATGCAGTGTTCATCGTACGGAAATGGACTATGTCGTCTTGTCTAGGGCGATAATTTCACCGTTCTTCTCTATACTTTACAATTTCCACAATTTTTTTGTCTGTGTTAGATTATTATTTTGCTAGCTACTTTCCTCTGACTAGGCAATTCCTTGACTCTATAAAGAATAAGGATTCTTTTTTGTTTTCAACTTGTACTCCTTGTCGACTAACATTCGTTTTGAATTAGAATTCACACTGTACATACAATTTCTATCATTTATTGTACCATTGGTCTATCCTGAATATTGTAACCTATTCATCTGGTAAGAATCGTGCTGGAAATAATAATAATAATAATTAAACTTGCTTAAAGGTTATGGAATTCTTTAATTTATAAAGTTGGAATTCTTCTGTAATTATATATATATATATATATATATTTATATTTATATATATATATATATATATATATATATATATATATATATATATATATACGTGTGTGTGTGTTTGTGTGTGTGTGAGGGAGAGATTAAGTGTGTGTCTCTGTGTTGAGAGATTGTGAAATGATGAGATACAAATGTTAATAAAATGCCTATATTAAAGCAGCGCAATAGGTATATTTCATCTGAACCCCTCAAAATCTATGGGATTTCGACAACCACCCACGGCGAAGAAAACATCCTGGTTATCGTAATCTACATCTCAATCACTTTTACCCTAATGAATCCCAGCAAAGGACTATTAATTAGTTACTTCCTGTTAATTATTCAGAAACGTTTCAATTATCCAGGATTAATTTTCATGTGTGGCTGATTTAATATATTCATGCTGTGTGGTTAAGCCATGTTAAAATGGCGTCTATTACATGTGCTTTGAAGAGGACTTTATCAGACACAGTGTTAAATGAAACTTTTTCAAATCTAGAATGTATAATTTTAGTAGTTTGGTCGTCGGTTAGGTATATATATATATATATATATATATATATATATATATATATATATATATATATATATAGATACATACATACACACACATTTATATATATATATATACATATATATATATATAACAAAATTTCTATCCAGAGAGATATATGTTATCTTCAATTAAGTAGTGTGCTCAGATTAAACATAATTAATACAGTTTTAAATAGTAAATGAGAAATGACCTAATGAGGAAATGAGTCCGTTTTTGTCAACATAAGTTCATCAAGATTTATTTAAGTAGAAATATATTGCTTATATTTTATTAATTTTTCTACAAATTAATAAAAATTATATAGTAAACATCAGATAAATCAGCGTTTCTTGAATGTGTTCTTAATAGTATGAAATAAATAAATAAATGTAAAAAAAAAACAGAAAAAATGCGATAATAGAAAGTAAATATGTACTTACTGCTAATTTAATTATTAGGGGTGTGTGAATACAACTAAACTGATTTCATTAATCATTCACTAAATTTAAATGTAAACGAACCCAAGTATTTATTCTGTATATTGTAAAATACTAGCCATATACTTTAGCATAAATGTCAAGCATATTAATTCACAGTACGTTCTGTTATGATGAGGAATATTGCTACTTAGAAACAATTCATGAGATAATTTTCCATTTTGAAATTTAATTCATGCCATTATGTATATAAAATGTTGTTTTTATAAACAACCGTTTCTCAACAGTGCAATCTCGACTACAATGGTTGTGGGCTAATTCCGTGATAGGAGTCGTATGAAGTTTCTTCCCGGCGCTTTGCCGTGAGACCACAACGAGAGTAGGCAGTCGATCGATTTGATTGAAGAACGGACGACTACAATATAATTTCATAAATTAAAACTTCGTTAGTCAGTCATTCAATCACGGGACACACTGAGTTTCTGTTTGCGTCTGGGTGCCTATATATATATATATATATATATATATATATATATATATATATATATATATATATATATATATACATACATATATATATATATATATATAGAGAGAGAGAGAGAGAGAGAGAGGGGGAGAGGGAGATAATGCCTATATACACACGCATGTATATTGCTGTATACATACATGCATACCTACAGACACACACACACACACACACACACACACACACACACACACACACATATATATATATATATGTATATATATATATATATATATAGAGAGAGAGAGAGAGAGGGAGAGAGAGTACCAGACAGATAGATAGATAGATAGATAGATAAACACACATTTCCATGTTTTGTAGAAAGTTTATCGATTATTAATATGATATTTAGCGTTTCATACATTTAAGACCTACAAAAAATAAATTAATTTAGAAAAATCGCCCATATTATTGTGTCTTTTTGAACGTAAATCCATAAACAACGTGCGTCAATGTACTCCAGCTTGACATATGTTCTATACTCGAGTGCGTTAACCGTTACACTACCAGGTCCTAGATTATTTTGCATGTTATCTTCATCGCTTTAATGCATCTAAAACCAAGAATGTATCTCTACACCATTTACGTTCTGATGCCAATCTGGTATCGATTGAAATGAATGGTTCTCCTCTTGAGGAGGATTCATGTTTTGACAAGCTTCTGAGATTGACCTTTACGCCTTATCTGGAATAGAACACGTACATCCAATAACTTACCAATGTCGCTAGAAAAATTGTGGAATGCTTCTCCCACTTCAGTATATATCTCACTCTCCATGCAATTCTTTACCTATATAAAAGCCAGGAACAGCCAACGATGGAGTACTGTTGCCACATCTAAGCAGAGGATGCAAGAAGCAGCTTATCCTGTCTTGACAGTGTTCAAAATAGACTTCGTAGCTTAGTGAGTTATGCCTATTTCTCTTCCTTGCGACCTCTTTCCCCCAAAAGAGACGATACCAACCTGTCTGTGCTTTATCTTTATTTTATGGCAAGTGCTCGGCTGGCCGTTAACATGTGGTCTCGCCAAAATTTCACGAAAAACACTCATCTAGCCAAAAGCACTATTAGTAATATCCCACATTCTTTATCTGTGTCTAAACCTAAATATAAATCCCATGAACAAAGCTGTCTTTCTTGACGATATATTTTGTATGTAAACAAATAAAAAAATATTCTTTATTTATTTGTTATTTTACTTTCGAAACCGTAATATACGAGCACGTGTTTTTTGTTGTCTGTACTACAGCTTGTCACTGTAGCTTGCCTGTTATAGGATTCGAATCAGCTATAGTCGGTGGCCATTATTCGTTACGCAGCAAGGTTCCAGAGGACCTTACTTTTTATTATCTTCGCTTTTAAACTGATGTCGAATATTTTGTTGATTTTTTATTATTTAAATTTTCAAAGCTTGTCCAAGGATGGAGACGTTAATAATCGTATTTAATTATCGATAGAAAATCATCAAAATATCAACATATTTTTCAAAGCAATAGAAATGACACGTAAAGTCAAGGAGCTCAGGGCATTACGGTTAACCCATTTGACTATAGCAACAATATGTTCCGAGGTTTGAATCCAGGAACAGTCAAACTGCGGTGACAAGTTATAGTACAGCGGAAGACTTGTTCCTGGATTACTGCCCCATATGTGTATTCAAGTATATATGCACATACATATATTTATACACACACGCACACACGTACACAGAGACACGTACACCTACATTATATATATATATACATATATATATATATGTATGTATATGTATATATATATATATATATATATATATATTTCATTGAATTTCCATTCATTGAACTCGTATAAAACATTTTGAAAATCTAAAACCTTGCGTTAAAATCTGCGAAAATTGTTTCTTTCGCCATATTATTTTGCTTTTATACTAACTCATACTTGAATTGATTATAGATTTTCTAATATCCCTGCCTATTTATCATAACATCAATAACAATGGCGCCCATCATCTCTAAAAATCAATTTCATCGTTTTGATAAAAGAGAAAGTGTGTATTTGTTATTTTATTTTTCATAAAAAAACAAGTCATTCTCTAATCAGATTTATGGAGAATATGCGACCTTAGAAAACATATGAGATGCAAGGCAACAAGAGGCGCGACACAGACTCTGAACTGTAACTGAGTTAAAATATTAACGTACACAAAACGATACTTATGCTTTAATGAAGTTTACCAAGAGTTGCTTGACTTTTCTGTAAAATTTGTTAGGTGAAATTGCCAATATTGAGATTCTTTTTTTGCCGGTAATGTCCGTTCTGAAAAAAATATTGTTATTAATTAACCGTGCTTTTTATTGAGGGTTTGGCCAGCTTATTATGATTTTTTTTTTATTTAATCGTTAGGGGAACTTACAGAATAGTTTTAAAAAGAGCCGGGCCATGTTCTGCAAAAAATGCATTCAAAACTAACAAAACATACTGTTTTTAGCGTACATATAAATATAATTCTGAATGTTGGTGTTTTAAATTTAAAAAAAAAAATACATTTTCTTTTTTGGTAGTTTATACGCTTTGAACGTCATAGATTCTTGTTTTAAAATTACTTAATTCTCTAAGATCATTCGATGTATACGTAAATAATTATGACTCGATTAAACATATCCAATATTTCACTTTTCAGTGTTAGCGCATTATCATTTTTTTAAAATAAAAAATAGCAGTCGCCTCCTGGTAAATTCAATTCTTACGGATCCTTCTTTTTTCTTTAATTGTTAAGTGAAAGTACAGATTATTATTTTACAAACCCGAAACATAATTATGCAAAAATACCTTTTAAATGAATAGAATCTGATGTATTTATGATACATGAAACCTAGGTAACAGCTTTGCATTTAAAAAAGAACATGTACTTTATATTTTTCTTTCTATATTTCGATATTCTACGGGCGCTTTAAGCGTTAAGCCTAGTAAATACTCGTTTTAACCGTGCTCTATTGTTTATAATCATCTATGAATCTCACCTGTTCGTATGTATGTAAGCATTATTTGACATGCAATGAAATACACGTTTTACCATCAGTGTGTATCTCGAGAACAAAAGGCTGGCTGTAGCCTAAAACGGTAAATGGACACTCAATGAGGACTGATGCGGATATGGGTGTCAATGGAGATAAAGGATCTAGAACATCCATGGTCTGGATCGGTACGTGTTCAGAGCATCACAGACTGGACACTGTAATCAGCAGATGTATAGGAGGACTGTAGAAGGTTCATAGAAGTGAGTGTCCGCCATGTGTTGCTACTGGCGCTCATGTCTGCCCCATTTGAATCAGATATGTATTAAGTAATGGCAATACTCGAAAACGAGTTAGCTGCCATCATCATGTATGTATGTATGTACATCTAGAAAAAAAATCAACAAACATTACGGATTTCAACGGTATCGTTATCATTTTGCATCTCAACTTTTCGGACGACAAATATCGAAATATGTGCAACCACATAAATACTTCACCCGCAATTGAGCAGATTACTACAGGAAGGGCTCACCTTTTTCGACGATATTATCCAAAGCCATATACTCTTTTCGATTTTTCATCTAATATAAACTGATGTTACTTCCGGTTGTGTGATGGGCGCAACAGCATAGAGGGCACAATCCCCCCCCCGTTATTTTCCCTTTCCAACATTCGCAGTAAGTGTTCGAGCCTGCCTAACTATGACAACGTTTTTGTGTGCAACACACACCCCCAACCCCAGGGCAACGCCGGCACCCAGGTAAGTTCAATTATATATATATATGTACACACAAAGTATTATTCTCATAATATATTAAATATCTCGCCTGTCTTCGTTTTATGTGTTAATTAGAAGGCCGGCCAGAATCGACCGTTACTAAAATACGCTTAAATAAAATATTTTGATTAATGCAGTTTTCGTATTTATATTATTATATTTTATTATGTTATATTAGACAAAATATATTGTAATAAGTTGAAATTTACATAAGAATTACTCATGGGCCACTGCCGAGAATTGAACCCGCAACGTTTAGCTGACGATTTACTTTTTTTCCATTGACGTGTATATATATATATATATATATATATATATATATATATATATATATATATATATATATATATATATATATATATATATATATATATATATATATAACTACTTCATTTATTCACATAAATTTAATATACGAAAGTATAGATTTATGCGCAAACTTTAAGTATTTACTTCAAAAGTGCTCAATACGTAGGTAGAGCTAGTTAGTAATTTATAAAATATATATGGCAACCACATAATTCGCGCATAAGCTTGACGAATCCTATAGTTGGATGAAACGCAGAATATTCAGTGTAGATTAATCGCCATATATATTTTATAAATTACTTACTATATATATATATATATATATATATATATATATATATATATATATATATATGATATACTGTATACATGTAGAGATAGAAAAAATAAATGATAAATAATCGCTATATATGTGTGTGCATGTGTGGGTGTGCATATATATATATATATATATATATATATATATATATATATATATATATATATTTATATATATATATATAATACTAGCATTTCAGCCCGGCGTTGTCATGGTATCTGGATGTGTATGTTGAGCAAAAAAAAGTGGTAGTAGGAAGGCAGGCTCGAACCCGTACCGCAAAGGAGAAAAGAACAGAGTAAAACCTTACGTTTATGCTGTTACGACCACCGCCAAACCGGAAGCGATATATTTTTTAATTAAGCCTAGACAATCTAAAAGAGAGGATAACTTTCAAAAAATATCGGAGAACAAATTGACCCCCTCCCTGTAGAAAAGTGCCTAGTTAAGGGGGAAGATATTAAGCTTTTTAGCCAATTTTTCGATATTTGTCGTGTGAAGGGCCGAACTTTAAAACGATACTAATGTTGGTAAAATCCGTCGTCCTATTGAAAGTTTAAGGCAGACATGCACACATACATACATACATATATATATATTGGTAACTAAAAATTTTAGACCTAAACTGATGAACAACTTGCCCTATCTGTGAATACCGTTTATGTAAAATTTCAAATTTTTAGACCAGAAATTTTCTGAGTAATTGGGAAGAGACCGCAGATGTCAATTTTTTTAAACTTTGGCCCTTATGATGACCCCTTAGATTTTATTGTTTTGAGCTCAAATCAAGTTATTAATTAGATCCATGTCCAAGGAACCTATATCTAAAAGTTCAAGTGCGTAGACCCAAAATTGTCGGAGGAGGTTGGTAGAGTTCTCAAAGGTAAAATCGTTGAACTTTGACCCCTTCGTCGTCAAATATCTTGCCAAAAATCGATCACATCGATGTTCCCAAATCTGTATATCAAATTCGTGTCTGTACACTAAAAATTGACAGAGGTATTGCGTAGGGAAATGTACACAGACACAAAGACACACAGATACACAGACACGTTCACTTTTATAGATATATAGATAGATAGATAGATAGATAGAGTTGGCACACACAGGCGTATATATATATATATATATATATATATATAGTGGCAAAAGAGAGCAGTAGTATATTTTATATGTGAGTGTATTTGTGTAGGTTAGTATTTGTAAAATACGCTTCGAAAATATATGGAAACTCTTACAGTAAATATGGTTATGTTCACAAGTAACACTGGTTTATTAGACGCCATGGTACGTGGCACATATATATATATATATATATATATATATATATATATATATATATATATATATATATAAATGTGTGTGTGTCTGTGTGTATGTGTGTGTTTGCCTGTCTATACAATGCGATCTCTGTTTGCTGATGTATTAAGTAAACTATAGCGAAAACATAATTGCCGCTATTGATCTGCTAGACGAGAAGAACAAATCCACTCCTTTGGCAGAATAACTATGAAAATAAAAATAAATTATAAATAAGATCATTTTTAATCGACCACACGCATACATAGAAGAAAGCGTGTGTGTGTATATACGAAAAACAGTTACTATTAAATAAAACACTTTACCAAATCAGATGTAATCAACCTCACACTTGAACACATCCTTATATATATATATATATATATATGTATATATATATATATATATATATATATATATATATATGTATATATAAACATATGCGTGTGTGTGGGTCGCTGAAATACAGAGGTTGGATTTGTTAGTGTGTGTAAGATGGGCGATGGAGCTTCGACTTCTTACGGAACAACGCTGTTGAAGCGTGCATACTTGGCGACGACGGCGTCATTTATAGTCATAACATCGTCTTGTTCTTTTGTTGTCGCCATTGTCTTTTGTGTTAGAAGGATCTCCGTCGATTAAACACCAGTCATGCTGAACTGCAAAAAGCTGCGCGAATTCTTATATGAACAAACACGGCGATAAATCATGTGAAACAACTAAAAAGCATATAAGATAAAACTAAGAAGGAAAAACATAAAAAAACAACCGCATTTAAATCTGGACACATTTTTTTACTGTGGGTGGTTTTCCGGATATGCGAGATAAGGATCGATAGAGAAGGGGTTTGTCTAAGATTTTTGTTTCGGCTTATATCCATTTATATCCAGGGTGGTCCAAAAATGTTGATGATGGGTTTTTCTTACACAGGGTTCTTTTTAAAAATTAGCAGTCACCTAGATTTTTCTTGTATTCTCATTGATTTGAAACCGACGATAACGATGTTGATCTGAGCTTTTGTAGCACATACACACATGTGCACAGACATTATATCAATATATCTGTATAACTCTACCTATCTATGTAACACTGTTTCTCACCCTTTCTGTCTACACCCCCCCATATATATATATATATATATATATATATAGAGAGAGAGAGAGAGAGAGAGAGAGAGAGAGGAGAGAGAGGATATATTTATATAGAGAGAGAGAGGGAGAGAGATAGATAGATAATCTATATATACAAGCGAAAATGTGTGTATGTATGTTTGTGGGTATGTATGTATGTCTGTGTGTCTGCTAAAAACTTTCGACAGACACAACAAAAATTCACAAAAATTTACTAGGTCTCATATAAAAGCCCCACCTTCCGGACGACAAATATCGAAAAATTGGAGCAAAGTGACTATCAGAAGTTCGTCAACTGATCGATTTTCTGCAGGGGGGGGGGGCAAAAAATGTGGCATTTTAATGTTACACATTACATATTTTTAAATCGATTCATAACTGCCCCAAAAAATACGGCCGCCAACTCTTCTACATAAAGTATACACGCGGCCGTTTATTTTGGGTCAACTTGTATTTAAAACCCGCTGAGTCATGTCACGTGATCTTGACGTCAGCAACCTCCAATGGCGGTCTGAATTTAAAATTTAAAATGTTGTTATCGGTAAAAAAAAACAAATAATTAAAGCTAAACTATGAACTTCTACGCTATGCCAACGTTACCAAAGTTATTACCGCATTCAAAATAGGTAGATACGATAGTTAAACGAAAAATAACAAGCGAAACATGTGAATTAAAAAACAAATACGCTTACAAAAAATATTAACGAACGGAATTCTTAAAAATAAAAACAGCCAGACACCATTTTCCAGTCTGTAGAGTAAGGAAGACGAAGTGAGTGAGTGAGAGAGAGAGAGTGAGAGAGAGAGACGCAAACAGAGAGAGTGAGAGAGACGCAAACAGAGAGAGATGTCTAGACAGAAAACGAGAAAAATGTTAACTTTTTCACCCCAAAATCGACAGTGGGGAGGATCAACAACGCATGTGTCAGATGACGTCATGACGTCGTGACCTGATTTACTTTAAATAGTTGATAAACCGAGCAAACTTATTATACGCCGCTTTAGCGCAGGTAGTTAAGGCCTTTGTTTATTATCTAAACGTTTTGGGTTCGAATCGCGGTGTGACATTTTTTTTTTCGATTTTTTTAATTTAAATATTGAACCCTGTATTATTTAAGCCATTTTTCACGTAACGTTCGTTCATTTTTCTGTTTTAATCGTTCGTTTGCCTTACGCTATTTTTTTTGTGTTTTACCCAATTCCTCCCTTAATTAAAACGTTGTTTTCTTTTCTTACTTCGCTTATAACAATGCTTACATCGTCATCATCGTCGTCGTAACGCTCGACGACTTTCAAACATCTTTCACTTCTGGCTGGCCGATTTTATTTTCAAACTTCGCCTCAGGGGTTCGGCTTCGATCCTACCCCCCCGGCTTCTTTTTTATTTAACACCAAACACCCCTACAAACACCCGGGCAACGCCGGGTACTCCTCGCTTGTATAATATAAAGCTGAATATATGTGTGTGTGCGTGTGTCTTATCACGAATAGAATCCTATATGGTTGACTATTTTAAAAACTGCTTCCATATAATGATAGAAGATTTATCGAGACACAGGAATGGGTATTTTTGAGCTGGCAGAACGGTGGTTCATTAAAATTGTGGCACCTCAAAATATGGAAATAAAAATTTTAAAAATTAAAAAAAAAAAAAAACGTTTACAAGTGTTTTTGATAAAGGTGTACATACGAATACTTTGATAAGTATGTTTCAACTTAAATAGGGATGGTATAATAAAATTGTGGGTTCTGCATTCGCGCCTGACCTCTATGTAATGGAAATAGGCACACACTTTAATAAAGACTTTTCATATCTATCTGCGTAAGTATACTTTGATAACTATGTTTCAGTTTGAAGAAATATGGTATAATAAAATTATGGGGTGTTCGTTCGCGCCTAACCTCCATAGAATGTAAATATATCACAAAGTTTAACAAGGTGTTTTAATATAGATCCACATAATATTGTGATAAGTGTTTCAGTGTGAACAGGTATGGTATAATAAATTATGGGATTTTTCTATTTTATTTTTACTTTCATACTTTCATAAATCAGAGTCCATTTTCTGTAGGCTGTTTTTGAACCCAGACAACGACGTGTACTTTTGCTAGTATATATAGAAGTCTTCAAGTGATGCCTTTAAATCTCCGCCCAAACAGATCAGAAGGAATTCTAAATTGCAGTGGTATGGTTATTTTTTATCTTGCAGATACTGACTGGGATACATTCTAGCAAGCAATCACTGGCATATACGGACGTCAGAACCAGAGATGAATCAATAAATTCCTGGCAAACCTGCATTTAAAATGACGGTCTGTTTAGAAAAAAAGGATATTTCGTTTTGAAATGGTTACTAGCCGTTAAACATTTTGAGTAAAATAATATTAGATGCTTTACTTTTGAAACGACCATAATATATATATATATATATATATATATATATATATATATATATATATATATATATATATAGAGAGAGAGAGAGAGAGAGAGGGAGAGAAAGAGAGAGAGAGGGGTATATGTGTGTACATCATTTAAACACGGTAATGTTTGATATCTTCTATCTTTACATCATCAACGCTCTGATCCCCGTCTGGCATCAATTGAAATGGATGGCTCTCGTCTTGAGGAGGCTCAATGTTTTGACAAGATTCTGGGTTTAACCTTTACTCCTGATCTGAAATGGAACACGTACATCAATTTTGTTGTTAGGGATGCTGGGAAAGTGGTGGGATCCTTCTACCGCACCAGAAGATATCTCACTACTGATGCAATTCTCTATCTGTATAAAAGCCAAGTACGGCCAAGTATGGAGTATTGCTGCCACATCTGCACAGGAGCTGCTAAAAACAGCCTATCCTGCCTTGACAGAGTATAAAATAGATTTGTTGGTTTTGTGGGGGATGCCCGTTTCTCTTCCCTGCGACCTCTCTTCCACAGAAGAGGTGTTGCGAGCCTGTCTTTGTGTTATCGTCACTTCCATTGCAAGTGCTCGTCTGAGTTCTAATCCCTCGTCCCCCCTCGCCAATCTTTCACGAAAAACACCCGTCTGGCTGAAACTACTGTCAATAATTTTCCCCACTCTTTATCTGTGCCTACATCCAAACGTAGATTCCATGAGCAAAGCTTCTTTCTTAGAACTTCACGCCAGTGGAACTCTCTGTCGATTGCCTGTTTCCCATCTGACTACAACTTTGACGTCTTCAAGTCCAACATAAACAAACTCCTGACAAACCGCCCCCTTAAGGAAGACACTCTATCAAACCCCCCGGTACTAATGATTACTACAATACTATCTCATTGATTACAGTACACGCAATAACCCTTATCCTGAGTGGCCTTCGGGCCTTGGTAAGTTGTGCCCCCTATGTAAAAAAAGAAAACAATATGTTAAAGTGGTGTTTTTTTTTTAATTAAGAACTACTGTAAAGCTTCACCGACAAAATTTCAAACAATTATTACAGTTTATATATTATCTACTCAGCTATATTGTGAAAGAAAAATTCGATTTTGTTTCCGGAAAACAAAAGTTATGATACAGTTACTGGTGGTCAAAATTGTAAGAATATGTAAGGAAGATAGTGACGCGTTTTACGACTGGTTTCCATAGCAAACACGTCGCTTCAGCCACTACTCTTGTTACTGATTCACTGCTGTCTTAAAAAGAGAAGTAATATGCTAAACAGCGAGAATAAAACCATTAAAGCGAGGTCACTGGTGAACTTTATTGAAAGCAGACGAGTATCATAGATTGTTATTACATATATCTTTATGGGGGCAAAAGTAATGTCTAAAATATAACAAAGAAAAAGTGAATTTAATAGAAGCTTTGAAACATCATAGATTAAAATAAAAAAATGTTAGCATGAAAACTGATATGGTTAACTTAAGGTATAGAAAAGTACAGGATTAGTTGTAAAAATGGAATAGAAAAGGAAAATGTATTCTAGTAAAACATGTAATAAATGTATTACTAAAAATATTGCATGATTTTTTCTTTTTAATTCACTTTAGAAAATATATAAGCAATTCTTAAGGGTTGTAGGAACCTTATTTTCGTGTTCTTTATTCTAATTATTAGATACTTGTTATATATTTATTGTCTTTTTGTATTGAATTACTAATTAAAATTTAATTTCTTTAGTTTCTTATATGTTATAAAACAATCTTACTTTTCCCAACCACACACACACACGCACACACACACACACACACACACACACATATATATATATATATATATATATATATATATATATATATATATTTAAAGTGATGGTTGTGTAGTTCCAACGAGAGAAAAACATGTATTTTTAAAGGACTGTAGCCATAAATTGTGGGGTTATTTTGTAGCGTTTTATCATTTGTTTGCTTAAATGTTTTTATAACGCGATTCAAGCCTTGTTCTCTTCAGATAGTTTATTTAATGCTATTTTGGAGAACATTTTACATCTGATAACACTGAATGTGTTTCAGATAAACGTCAGTCTCAGACCTTCTGTCACCAATAGTCAGTGTGTTGTAGAGTCCAATCAGAGTTAACTTCATTTAGTGGGGAGGGAGTTGTGGTCCATTTGGTGAAGTATTTTTATGTTTTTTATGACTTACTTTCTTTTTGAAACACACGCAGAAACACACGCACACACAATCATACACACACACATATATACACACATATTTATATATATATATATATACATATATATATATATATATATATATATATACTCACACATACACACGACTACGAATGCACGGACACGCACATACACACATATGCATATATACAGAAATACATGTAGGAACACCCATATATATGCACACCTATATATACACATATACACAACCGCATATGTATAAAAAATACACACACACGAACGCACTCACACACACCCACGCACCCACTAACGCACCACAAACACACACCACTCATATATATATATATATATATATATATATATATATATATATAAATTTATTTAATAACATTTGGCTTATTCAAAATATTGTATATTGCTCTATTGAAATCCTTCGATTAATATATGTTCTATTTTATTGTTTTTCTTTATAATATACTATAATAAACATAATAATTCAGATTCTTTTACATTGCATTTCACATCTAATAATACTAATTGTGTATTAACGTATATGATAAACCTATAATTTCTATCTCCTTATAATGTAAATAAAGCATATTATTTAATTACCTTCGATTCAACATAACATTGAAGCCATTAAATCAAAGCAGTAAAACTCATGTATACTCCCATTATTCAAATTATCTTTAACACGCTTTTTATAATTAGATCATTATTTTTATTTTGATAATTTAGTTTCTATTGATTTATAATGATCTGTTTAGCTATCTATGGTAATTAATGACCAAATGACTTCTTATCCCCTTAATATATCCATCGTCAGTATGCCATTATTTTCCAAATATTTCATCCAGTATTATATTTGGTTCTCCTATATATTTAATATAATGCCTTCCTATTTAATATTTTTTATACTTTTAGATTTTTCATGTTTTATTTCAGATACACGTAACAAAATTACTACAAACAAACCAGTTTACATAATCAATATACCATTATAGTATTAACATATCAAAGTTTATATGTTCAAAAATATAATGAGAATAATTTTTTTTTAAAAATGATAGTATCATAATTATCGCCTGACGAGGAAATTTTCGTTTTTTAAGAAACCAATTGTCCGAAAAATAACCATGTTAAGTGTAGCGACTATGTAATATTGTCCATCTGAATAAAAAATATCACTCCCCCCCCACACACATATATATATATATATATATATATATATATATATATATATATATATATATATATTAGCAGAAGTGCCCGTTGTTGACTGGGTTCAAAAACAGCCTACATAAAATGGAGTGTGATTGGTGACAGTATGATAAGTTATGAAAAGGAGGGGTTTGTAAAAAGATAGGTTTTGATACTCAAAAAGTTTACCCTAAGCAAAATATGATGAAAGTAAAGATGATTTTCGCGAAACTATATTTTTTATATCAACTTTGTTTCCATTCGTAGCCAAGAGTGACCAAAAAACTGTTTCTTTACAGAGTAAAAAATGCTATATATATAATGATATTATAAATATACAAGAAATAAATTTTACCATATAAATAAAAGATATGGTTTGTATTTTTAAGTAGTTTGTAAAAAACACATTTTTTAATGCACGAAACGGTTTTAAAAACATCATAATGGCAGCGACTTTGAAATGGACAGCCCTTTTTTCAATTTGAAGGAGGGGCACCTGAGCATTCTGTGTTAACAATTTAAGAGAGGTCCGTCAACGTAAGGAATATTTATAAACATATTTTAATGTTTCCGTTATTCTGTGCTTGAGGAATATTCGATTATAGCATGTGTAGTTTATATAAAAATTCATTTAAGTAGGTATCGCCTCAAATTTCGTTTTAATTTCGGTTCGCTGTAATTATTTCAAGTAAAGAGCATTAAAACTATTTCAAAACAAAAAAAACATGAACTGAACTTTTATTGATTATGCTAATATTTATTTCTTGTACAGTTTTTTCAGGTAGTTGTTTGTTGGATTTTCACTATTACTAAATAATATCGACGAAATATCGAAAAACAACGAAAAAAAAAACAGTTTTGAAAAAAATGAAACTTTACTTACTTTAGTAAAATAATCCGAAACAGCAAAATTGGATATTAAAAAAGTAAATACGTAATTACTTTAGTTTTTTAAAGCAAAGTATCGATATGAATATGAATAAGAAGAAAATGGACCCCCTTTTGAAGCAGAACAGCTTCGTTTTTGTTTTACAGTACAGAACGGTGTAGTATGTCGTAGTCGGATTCAGGGTTGTACTATTTTAATGTAAAGAACACGCAGAAAGGGTTGTAATCAACTGAATTCCTTCTAGTACACTAACAAAAATAAGCATAACCAGATATATAAATAAATATAAAAAGGTTGTGTAAATGTTTTTAAAAAGACACGTAATCACGTGAGCAGGCTTTTTTCCTTCCTTTGACACGATAATAAGTAACGTTCTTTTTTTTATTATTTATCTATTTTCGAAACAGTGTAACGGGCAAGTGGAGAAGGGAAAAAAACAGAGATATGCAAGATTTGTGTCGAGAATTGTCTAAACTTCCGAATTTTTTGACTTTCATTTTAATAAGAACGTGAATTTTTTAGGGGAGTTTATTCGACACAATATGATTCAACTAAAAAATAAATAAAAGCTAACGTGAATTAAGATTAAAGTTGCGGTTATTTTGTGGTCCCTCACCCCTTTAAAAACCCCTTGTTAAACTTTGTGATATATTTACATTCTATGGAGGTCAGGCTCGAACGAACACCCAATAATTTTATTATACTATATTTCCTCAAACTGAAACATAATATCAAAGTATACTTACGCAAATAGATATGAAAAGTCTTTGTTAAAGTTTGTGCGATATTTCCATGGAGTACACTGCGCGACCGCAGACCCCACAATTTTATTATACCATCCCTATTTAAGTTGAAACATACTTATCAAATATTCTTATGTGCATCTATACCAACACCCCTTGTAAGCGTTTATTTTTTATTTTATTTTTTTATTTCCATACTTTGAGGAGCCAGGCGCGAACGGAGACCCAACAATTTTAATGAAACAGCGTTCTGTAAGGTAAAACATACCCATTCCTGTTCCTCGATACATCTTCAATCATTATATGTAATCATTTTTTTTAAATAGTCTAACATATAGGAGCCTATTCGTGACCGGACACACACACACATACGTTCAGCTTTATATATATATATATATATATATATATATATATATATATATATATATATATATATATCACATACGTCTATATTTATAAATATATAGATATTTATTTGTGCAGAAATACATTTTCTTATTATATATCAATCTTTATATAAGGAGCTCAGTGTGATTACAGAGTAATATATAGAATTAATGACAAAAAATTTTATTCCAAAATTCATGATGTTTACAATGTTATAGTTTATACATTTAAATCAGTGCATTTATACAATTCTTGGCAGTATCTGTTTCGTAGTGCAAAAATCAATCAGTTAATTATTAAATCAATTAGCGAATCTATTATGCCCTTAACTCACCAGAAGAAATAGCAACAATGAATCCGTCAAATGTATTAAAATATTATTTTACGTGGTGAGAATTCGAAAATTGGAATGGGAGCTGCAGTTAACTTTTTATTTTTCCATTAGGTCTTATTGAATTTTACTCAAAGTCAATAAACACAACTGCTCCTATAAACAATTTAATTAATCCATGAGACTTCTACCAAAATATCCTATGTAAAAATTAGTAAATTTATTAAATATAAGATATGTATATATACTTATGAAAATTATATCCCCAAAATATAAATTAACATAGATGCCCGTATATACGAAACCAAACTAAAATACAAAGAAATGAAAACCAACTATTCGTACTAACAATCTCAATCAAACTATGAATCGCTTACTACAATGTTCTATTCAATAATTAGTAAATTTATTATTTCGAAGTTATTTATAGATGCATATGAAAAAAATATCAAAAACATTATAAACCCCCATATATGTTTGTATGTACGAAACTACACTAAGTTACAAGACAAGAAACTCAACTATTTGTACAAACGATTTTAATTAATTCATGAATCTTCTACGAAAATGTTCTATTTAATAATTAGTGCATTTATGAATTCGAAGTTATTTATACATACTTATGAAAATAATATCAACAAAATTATAAACTGTTATACATGTTTAGATATACGAAACTAAACAAAGCTACAAAAATCTATTGGTCATTTTAATCAGTTCACGTAACAAAACAATTTATCCGAAATGGACACTGTACATAATTCAAATCCATAAGCTATTACAATCATACACATCAATACATAAAATCATAATGTTTAATATCATAAAATTACACGATTATACTTAAGTTTTTTTAAGTTTAAAATAATCTGAAAATTCTTTTATATCGTAAATTGTCCATAATTAAATTAACTTAACAAAATGCAGGCAGAGTTACCTCTCTTGGAACAAATATTCTGAAATAAACATTACATATCATTATTAATTTTCCACAACGCATAGACATCCATATGAAACTAATAATTAATTTTTAATATCGCTTTAATGTCTGTCATTCAATATTATTTAAAAAAAAATACATCGACTTATATTTTAAATTAATTCAGTATTTTTCCCAATACAAGATGTCAGTATTACAGCTTATTTTCATCGATAATTTTTCAATACAAATTTTTAGTGTTACAGATTATTTCAATCGATAATCATAAGTTATTAACTTATACTTCATATCCGCTTATATTGAATTGTAAATTATTTAGTTACTTCCGTTTACTTTAATTTCTTATTTATTTAAATATTTATTCATATTATTATCAATATCAGCACAATCATTATTATTTATATTTAAAGTAATGTTTAATATTTACATTTTACAAGTATAACTCAACTCTACATACGGTAATCTGTTTAAAAAATACGAACTTGTTCCTTATTTAAGCATATATTTTAGTGATTATTGTACACCTCCTAATTCTCTAATAAGTATGTTTCAGAGTGTTTACCTCCGATAAAATGTTATTTTAATTATAATTATATAAATGTATATTTAGGTAAATTAATTCTAAGTTTAATTCAAGATTTATAGATATTGTTTATACCTAAAAATTATAGACTATATCCAACCCAGGTGTTCCTTATACTTTAAACCAGCTCTCCTATGAACATTTATTACATCCTATTTATTATTTTTTATTTATTTATTTTATTTTATTTATTTTACTTATTTATTTAATTTTTAAATTAAAATTTACGTAATATTTCCGAAAGTAAGTTATAGACGTTAATTTAATTAATATATATTTTGTCTTAATAGATTTACAATATATATATATATATATATATATATATATATATATATATATATATATATATATATATATATATCTTATTTGAACTATATAATTTATTTTTACATTCATTCTAACAATCAATCATTTGTATCATACATTTGGAACTATTTATAAATCAATTGCAAATCACCTATTTAGATCAATATTTGGAGTCTGACTACTATAAATACATTTTAATATAATGATTATTGCCATTTATTTATTTATTTAATTATTTAATTTAATTTAATTTTTTATTTTATTTTCCCGTACTATTCTATTAATTACTTTACTTGACAAACATGACTTTACCATATATAAACATTAAAATGAATATAAGTAATAATATCATTGTCCATTTCTATTCCCTATACAAATTGAATATTTAATTCTTTCTATACTTCTAACTGTATAATATAGGTGTATACTCTTATCATCATTTTATTTATTTATTTTATTTTATGTATTTATCTTTTTCATTTTTATTTATTTCATTATATTTTTTTATTTATTTTTACTTATCCCTCCATATTAAAACAATATAGTATGTGTAATATTTTAACATACTTTAATTTTTATATTAAATATTCATTTAGATTTATATATATATATATATATATATATATATGTATATATATATTGCCATCTTATATGGTATTACTATCTAAATTCATTAAGCCTATATAACAAATATATTATTATTATTATTATTATTATTATTATTATTATTAAGATTTATTAATTTAATTTATTTTCATTAGCTAATTATATTTATATAAATTTTCTATCTTCATATTTTTTTTCATTTTTATCTTTTTATTACATTTTCACCCCAAACAAGGCACATTGCCACTTTGGTGTAGAGGGCTACTATCAGGGGAAACATCTACTGGGGTACTATGTAGGGATTTGGGCAGCGAGATGTTAGTTCACGTTGCACTTGAACTTATGCATGTCAGTACAGTTGGGGAAGCAGTGACCTGGAAAATACTTAAAATTATGCCAAGGTTCTCACATACATACACATACAGAAACATATACATGAGAATACATATACATACACATACATATAGATGCACATACACATATACATGACTATATACATACCCACATACACACATATACATATATATATATTTATTTATTTTTATTTCATTTTTATTTTTATTTTCCAAATCAATTTTTATTTTAGTCAGTTGATTACTTATTGCATCTAATTCAACCACTTATCAATTATTATTATAGAATTAAATACTATTAATATTATATCCTAACATCATAATTTGAATTCATACCAAATAATACAAGCTAAACATTCATATCCTTCCCTTTTTATTTACTGATTACATTATCTTTAGCGCTACGAAAAATATACTCTCAAGAATGTTATAAATAACTGATTTAAAGGAATAAACTATAAGATTGCCAGCATCATGAATTTTGGAATATAATTTTTTGTCATTTATGTTATATATAACTAGCTCTACCTACGTATTGAGCACTTTTGAAGTAAATACTTAAAGTTTACGCATAAATCTATACTTTCGTATAGTAAATTTATGTGAATAAATGAAATAGTTATATATATATATATATATATATATATATATATATATATATATATATATATATATATATAGGCGCTCAAAAAAAAGTCCGCACAGGTAATTTTTTTCAAAAAAATGTAAATTTTTTAAACTACCTATACCTCATTTACTTCACCTTTTATTCGTCTATAATATTACCTGTTCATAATTGACTTTTAATTTAAATATTTTAATATTCACGTCAATTTAATAAAAGTAACTTCAAAATGAAGAGGCAAAACTAAAGTCCGCACAATAGGAAATTGTTATTTAAATATAACTTTCCGACATTAATGTCACACAAATACAACAAGAACACAATGAATTAGTAAATATTTACTCGCGTAGACCTTCTGCAATTAGACAGCTTGCAATCTTTTTTGAATTCCTTGAATTAGACTGCAGCAATACTCCGGGGAAAGGCATCCCACTTTTCTTTAATTTTTCTACACAGGTCTTTCCAAATTTGAAATTGCATCATTGCCTAGCTGTTGCTTGATGTAGTGCCATACGTTTTGGATATGATTGGGGTCTGGAGATTGTGCAGGACAATCCAATCTTGTCGATGTTTGCTTGGGTCAAATCGTGTTATCTGTTGCAGCTGTTTACAGTGATTCAGTTTCTCTGTTAAGGTCTCCTTTATGTAGTTACTTCGAACTGTTTTCCTTAGTCTCTTCTTTTGTAATACATAGTGCTCCTCCATATTGACACACAAAGATTTGTATCGCTGAAGACGACATACTTATCACGTCACTGCTATCATATACTTGTTTATGAAGAATTTCCTTGTCACACGGGATAGCGCGTCTCCGTGGGGCATAGATTTATAAGAAATTCCTCTACAAATGACATATTTAAAACAGAAGTCAAGTGTCAAATGCTGGAACACAGCTAGTCCTCATATTTCGTACGCCCCTCTAGTAAAGGCATCGGTTTTTGCTAGACACCGCGACAAGTATTACGCAAGGAAAAGATGACAGAATACTAATGTCTCATGTCCGATTTGCAAATAAAGTGGAATTCTTGAAATATCTCATTTCAGTTAGTTAAATTGTTTTCCATCAGTCGAACAGACTGTAATTATTATAAAAATTAAAACGCAGATATGTAGTTCGGAATTTATAAGAGTGTGGATGATTGTATGATATCGAGTAGATTGCCACATCCCAAATTAGAACAATACACAGAAATTGAAATAGAAAATAATTGTAATGTTTTTTTTTTGCGTAGTGTATGTATTTGTATATCAAGTTATCTTTAATAATAGGTTTTGCAATATTCAACATAAATTAATGTATAAGTACAGCAACAAGTAGCATATATATATATATATATGTACATATATATACATACTCTCACACACACCTATATACATATATATATATATATATGTATATATCGCAGGACAAACATAAAAACAGAAAATACGCCTTCATATATAATCACATGTATAGTTACATGCATACGTGCACAGAAACACAAATATAAACACTACATGTTTTGTTTTATTTTGATTCTTACTATATATATACATACATACATACATACATGTGAATACACAACCGCAGATAGATAGATAGATAGATAGATAGATATGTGTGTCTGTATTTGTGTGTGTTTTATCGCGCCTGAATAGAGAGGCTGTCTGCAAAACACATTCATTCCGGCAATGAAATCGAGGCGTGCCCAGACCTGAACGAACGCACTCGTGTTTCCGCTGGAAGATCTAAGCCACTGTTTATTTAACTAAAACCTTCCTCATTTATAAGTAATTTGCACACCCAGCGGGACTGGTGCCAACTGGGGAGGCTGTTTTTCGTTTTTTTTTTTATCTCCTTGACGGATATTCCTTTATTAGCTAATCGCCATTTCTATGATCTGTACTTGTACTTTTAATGCCATATTGTCTACACTTTCTGAACTTGTAGATAACTTTCCGGGAATTCAACAAGTAAAAAAAAAACAAAAACATAAGTACTTTTTTTTGTCGTTACTGAAGCACATGCGGAAACTATTTTGATTTATTTTCTTAAATGTGTTTTCGAAGATTTACAAATACCATTGATAACTTAATAACAAAATAGCATCAGTATACATTTCCATTAAAAAGAGTTTCCAATCAAATGGAAACCGCACTGTCACCTCAGCTCAAATTCATGTCTCATCCTCGCGACGTTTCATCTCTGCCCTCGTTTCATAAGCATTAAAATGAAATGTGATTTGATAGAACAACGCATTATACGTGTATATATATATATATATATATTCATATATATATATATGTGTGTGTATTTATGTGTGTGTATATATATATGTGTATATATGCGTGTATATATGTGTGTGTATGTTTATGTGTATATATATGCGTGTATATATATGTATATATGTATACACATATGCGTGCATATATGTATATATATACATATATACATACATATATATATATATATATATATATATATATATATATATATATATATATATATATATATATATATATATATATATATATATATATGGGGGTGCGCACGTGTGCGTCTGTATGTCTTTTCTAAAGGGGTTTATTTCGGAGTAAGATAAATACTAATCATTGTTACGAATAATCATTATATTCACATTGATATATACCATCATAACTTCTTAAAAATACGTTGTCTTAGCATTCTGATTTTTTTTTAGATGAAGATTTACTATGTGTATTGTTTAGAGTCTTACCAGTCATATTTAAAGTTGTATTTTACAAAAAGTTGTAATAGAAGTAATTCCAAATTTCTTCAAGCGTGTCGAACGAACGTCTATTTTATTCAGCTGTTTAGAATGCTCTTGCTTCGTCAAATGAGACTTGATAGAGGTAAAAAGTAATTCGAAATTACAGTTATCGATCGATCAAACTGAGAAATAAACCTTTAACAATCAGAAGAATATCGTTTTTACAATTCGTTCAAGTACTTTACTTCTGCGCCATGAGTTCTGTTA
>NC_136495.1:143809055-143811555 GCF_053919585.1 Euprymna scolopes | reverse complement strand
ATATAATATATTTATTATATTTATTATGTGTATATATAACTACTTCATTTACTCACATAAATTTAATATACTAAAGTATAGATTGATGCGTACACTTTAAGTATTTACGTCAAAAGTGCTCAATACATAGGTAGAGCATGAGAAATCCTACAGTGGATGAAACGCAGAATATTCAGTGTAGTTTAGTCGCCTATATTTTATAAATTACTTTATATATATATATATATATATATATATATATATATATATATATATGTATATATATATATATAAATATATATAAATATATATATATAACTTTAAAGAACCCCAACATCTATTAAACTGTAGAAGAAAAATAGCAAATATCTCTGTCCACAAAATAAAATTTACTCTAGGATAGCCATACAGAATTGTTTTAAAACTAACAAAAACAATAGAAAATAAACAAATAAATAAATTAAATAGACATGAATATACATAAACGATCACACATATATGTATATATATGCATATATGTGTGCATATGTGTGTGTACACATATGTATATTTATATATAAACTAACAATAAAATATCGCATAAGCCTGAGGAGTCCTAGAGTAGATTAAACGCCGAATATTCAGTGTCGCTTAATTGTCATATATATTTTATAAATTTCTAACTAGCTATACCTACGTATTGAGCACTTTTGAAGTAAATATTTAAAGTTTACGCATAGATCTCTACTTTAGTATATTAATTTTATGTGAGTAAATTAAGTAGTTATATATATATATATATATATATATATACATATATATATATATATATATATATATATATATATATATATAGAACGAGTCCAATATATTTCCTGATTCCCTTTCAATTGCCAATGCCTAACTAAATTCTCAATTCTGATCCATTACCCTTTTCGATTCTTCATGGGTATCTCATTATTTTACTATAAAATTTTAATTTTGTACTGATTACTGGTAAATAAAGAAACCCGTCTTAAACGTGCATGTATTTTCTCAAACATAAAGTAACACATTTGTAACGAGGTGATCTAGAGATTGTGGTTTACTGGAATTTAAATCAATAAATATTGACAATAAAAAGATCTCCCACTGCTTTTAGTAATAAAATATTTGTATTACTACAAACAGTGAAATATGTTAAAAAAAACAAAAAAAAAACACACAAATAAATAGATAAATAAGGGAATCGTTTTTAGCATAGGAAAATAGGCTCAAATTCTCCCTATTCCCTTACCCCAAAAGTACCCGTTTTTTTTCTGATTCCCGTTTCCGGTCAATCGTCCTAACACTAATAACCGAAATATGTATTTGCAACATTGATAATGATAAATAAACAAAGAAATGCTATTAAAAATGTAACAAATCGACATAGAAAATGTTTGAAATTAGTTAAATTAATTTTTGTTTACTGATATCTATTTCAATAACATTTTTGTCTTAAAATATACCTTTGCTTCAATTCGTATAGAATTCATTATTTTACATTAATCCCACACACGAAAATATTTATTTTTCACAGGGCGTCTTTATATGCAATGGAGTTCAATAGAAACAGAAATTCGGATACTGTTTCACTGACACTTTTTTTTTAATATGTTGGCAATATTCTTTTTTTATACATATTTATATTGACATAGTTGTTTTTCCTATAGAATTATATTTTATATAGGCGGCCGATTTTTTTGTTTTATTCTTGGATTAATCAGTGTGAATTAAATATTCTGTTTGTATCTTTAAATTCTTTATAAAATAATAACGTGGATTGGGAAAAGTTTATTTCAAAGTTCTAAATAATATTTATTACAGTGCCAACAAATAGATTCGTTAAAAATCAACAACCATCTTCGTAAAGAACACAGGGAATTTCAATGACTTAAGGAATGGAAACGATTTTTTTTTAAATATAGGACCAAAAAAATAAAGTTCTTACGTAATTAATTCTGAGTTTCCGCAGAGAACTCGAATAGTGTGTACGCTGGCAGACTTCATAGAAAAACATTTACTGTATCATGTGTTTTGATTGGCCTTGTAGTTATGTAACGAAATTATCTATTGATTATTTTGTATGTAATTTTATTCTGCAATTTTGCCTGTGCACTTTAGTATTTTTATTATGCTATAATATCTCGGCACATTTACACAACACGAACGTAAACATTTTCTCTCTCTACTAACCTAACCTTATCCTTGTATAAGGGTAATGAAACAGTAACGAAAGTTTTACTTTTAATTCGAAAAACTCCGTTCAGTTCGGTACACATTGTGTAGAAACATCGTTTTCTTCTATAATACTCTCTTTTTGCATATGGAAAATATGTAAGGTTTTTTTTTCACGTATTAAAATTTAATTTGTTTTCTACATGTAAATTATGGCGTATGAAAAATGTCCGCATTAAAGTGTCTAAAAAATTAAGGTCTCGCAAAATTACGTAAACGTAAGGTATATGTTATTACGTAAACGTAAGATAAATATATGTTATTACGTAAACGTAAGATATAT
>NC_136495.1:143749055-143804055 GCF_053919585.1 Euprymna scolopes | reverse complement strand
ATATTGGATCATTATTACCTGAGCCAGACAATCAAGCTCAGTTTATTCAGATATACTTTCTTGACAAAGAATATAGTATTGATGTTCGGATGAATATGTACCCGAACATTGAGTTACGTCGGAATATCATAGAAAATATTGAGTATATTCTAAGACGTGCTAATATCTATGTGACTGCATTTCAACAAACTAAGGACATGATATACAACATACCTAATGCAGTTATTGTTATAGATCCTACGAGGAAACCGATTAATGAGTATGAAAGGCGATACAATAATCAGATTTTTAATGAAGTAGGAATTATTATTCAAAATAACAATGAACAGCAAACAACATCACGCCACATAATATTGAGAGAAAAAGGTGGTCAGCTTCAAACAATATCGGAATATCATCGATCATATGATCCACTACAGTATGTACTGTTTTTCCCTGATGGTGAGGATGGCTGGCATCCCGAGATGACAATGACAAATAACCGGAAATTAACTGCTATGCGTTATTATGCCTACCGCATTATGATCCGTGATGATGAATTTAACCAAATATTAAGAGGTGGGAGATTGTTTCAGCAGTATGTTGTGGATATGGCAGGAAAAATTGAAGTAGATCGTTTGAACTACATTAGATTGAATCAATCCTCTCTTAGATCTACAACATACAGAGGTTTTGTCGATGCGTTACATGATAATGATGATCTTAGTAACATAGGCAGAAAAGTTATTTTGTCATCAACATTTGTTGGTGGTCCACGATATATGATGGAAAGATGTCAAGATGCTATGATGTATGTTAGAAAATATGGGACTGCAACTTACTTCATCACAATGACATGCAATCCAAATTGGCCTGAGATTAAGGATAATCTCATTGAGAACCAATTTCCTCACGATCGACCAGACATAATTGCAAGAATTTTTGATTTAAAAAGAAAACTTTTCATTAAATATTTAACAGGAACACAAGGTCTGTTGGGTAATTGTATTGCCTACGTTATAAGTGTTGAATACCAGAAAAGAGGTTTACCACACCTACATTGCCTGCTATGGATGGAAGAAGAATCTAAACCCAGACCCCAGAATTATGATGATTTTGTTCAAGCTGAAATACCAAATAAAGTCGAACATCCAGAAGAACATGAATTGGTATTGACGCATATGATACATGGACCAAACTGCAACAGTACATCTCTGTGCTGGAAAAATGGGAGCTGTTCAAAGAGGTACCCAAAACCATATAGTGATGAAACAAGATGTGGATATGATTCCTACCCTATTTATAGGCGAAGGTCACCAGAAATGGGAGGTCATCAAGGCTATAAAGAAGGTAGAAATGAACCTATAACTTCCAAATGGGTTGTACCTTACAACATGACTCTCTTTAAGTTATTTAATTGTCACTTAAATGTAGAAATATGCACTTCTGTAAAATCCATTAAATATGTAATTAAATATACATTAAAGGGAAGCGATCAGGCAGTTTTCAGTGTAAGCAAAGATGAAATTAAGCAATACTTGACAGGAAGATATATTGGACCATCAGAAGCAGTTTCGATGATACTGGGATTTCCAATTCATGTTAGAGAACCTGCAGTTGTTCGTCTTCAGATACATCTCCCTGATCAACATATGATCTATATTCAAAGGACAAGCAACAGAGACCTTAATAGAAATGCTTCTTGCACAACTCTAACAGAGTTTTTCAATATTTGCCAGAATGATGAATTTGCCAGAACACTCTATTACTCGGATGTCCCAAAATACTATGTGTGGCAAAATAAGAAATGGCAAAGAAGAAAAATGGGTAGAAGAATAGTTGACCACCCAGGAGTTTTTGAAGCAAATATTCTTGGTCGTATGTACACAGTCTCACCAAATAGTGGTGAATTGTACTTTTTGCGGCTACTACTTCACCATGTAAAAGGACCTAATTCTTTTGAATCTCTGCGAACTGTAGCAGGTCATATATGTCCATTATTTAAAACTGCTTGCAAAGAAAGAGGATTACTGCTTCATGACAACCACTGGATACAAACAATGGAGGATGCAGATAAAACGAGAATGCCAAGAGCGATAAGGGATCTGTTCATTGTGATACTTTTAAACACAGAATGTTCAAATCCTCTTGAGTTGTGGGAAAGATTTTCCAACTCCATGGCAATGGATTACTACAATGCAATGCAAATCCAAGTCAACAATCAGAACATGGTCAATAAAAATGCCATCAACAACACGTTGAGGTACATAAATGATAAACTTTGTGCTGCTGACAAATCACTGCAAGATTTTGGATTGCCTTTGCCTCAGAATTTACCTAATGTGATTCACATAAATAGAGCCATAATGGATGAGCAAAGTTACAATATAGCAGAGCAAATGACATATGTAAAGACACATCAACATTTATTAAATGACGAACAATCGATCATCTACAACTTTATATGCAGTTGCTTAAACACAGACTCTTCTTCATTGATTTTCATCGATGCTCCAGGAGGCACAGGAAAGACCTTCTTAATAAAACTTCTTCTTTCAAAAGTAAGGAGCTTAGGACAAATTGCACTGGCTGTAGCATCATCAGGTATTGCTGCAACATTGATGCCTGGTGGTCGCACTGCTCATTCCAGATTCAAGCTTCCTCTCAATGTAAGAGAAAATGATGTTTGTAATTTTGATAAACAATCAGAAACAGCCAACTTGATAAGGGCAGCAAAACTTATTATTTCGGACGAATGTCCAATGATAAGAAGGGAGAGTTTAGAGACGTTCGATAGGACTCTCAAGGATATATGTGGAAACAATGAAACATTCGGAGGGATATTGACGGTGTGCAGTGGTGACTTCAGGCAACTACTACCAGTCATAAAAAGAGGAAATGATGCTGACATTTACGATGCTTAGATCAAAGAGTCGTTTTTGTGGCGTAAATTTAAGAAATTTTATTTAAAACAAAACATGAGAGTTCAAGATGATGATGATGAATACTCTAAATTTATTATAAAGATTGGTGAAGACAAACTTGAAAAAAATGAAAATGGTGAGATTGAACTGCCTGAAGATTTGATAATCCGTGCAGATAATGTTGACCAATGCATTGAATACATTTATCCTTCGTTTGACAATCTAGAAATGTTTGCGGAAAATTGCATATTAGTACCATTTAATGATACAGTTAGAGCAATAAATCATAATTGTATTGAAAAATTTCCTGGACAAGTCAAAGAATATTTGTCATTTAATTCTGTTCTTGAAGGAACAGAAGCTACACATTACCCAACAGAATTTCTTGATTCGATAGAGTTATCAGGATTACCTCCACATAAACTTGAACTCAAGAAAGGAGCTCCAATCATATGTATGAGGAATATTGATCCACCACGCTTATGTAATGGTACAAGACTAATAATAGAGGAGCTGTATAATAATTTGATTGTTGCTAAAATTATTGCATCACAGTTTGAAGGAGAAATCGTTTTAATTCCAAGATTGAAAATGGTCTTATCTGAAGGTGACAATATTCCGTTTGCCAGAGTCCAGTTTCCTATACAATTAGCATTTGCTATGACTATTCATAAGTCTCAAGGACAGACCTTACATAAAGTTTTAGTTTATCTAGACAAACCTGTCTTTCAACATGGTCAACTATATGTTGCACTCAGTAGAGTTAAGCGAAAGGAAAACATAAAAGTTTTTTTAAAACACTCAAATTGTACAAAAAATGTTGTAAATAGAAAAGTATTGTCTTAGTTTTAGTGACCTTATTATTAGCATATGAATACAATATTTATTTTCTGTACAATAAGTGCTTAAGCACCCGTGCTTTTCAGCGATACATATTCAATAAAATAAATTGATTAATATAATTAATCTGGATATAAGAGAGTTAGAACCTGATAAGAAGTCTCAATTAAGCAAAAGGATAACAAAAGTTTTCTTTAAAAAAAATTAATTGTACAAAAAATGTAAATAGAAAAGAATTGTCTTAATTTTATTGACCTTATTATTAACATACAAATTAAATATTTTACACAATGGGTACTGAATGTTTGGTTAAATTAAATGAAAAAAGTTACATTTTATTTTCATTTTCTATTTAAAAAGCCATTATTAACATGTGGAGAGTGTTTTTTTTTATTATTCTGTACTTTCAACTAACAATTTCATTTAAAAGATGATATATCAAAATTTGAATTTAACTATAATAAGGATTATGATACCTGTTCAGTGCATATTTACCTATAAGTATGACCAACCACTTATAATTCAGTAACTGTAATTTTAAAAAAAATAACAATTATAATAAACAGAACGACTCATAGAAATCTATCTATATTCTTTTTTCATTTTAATATACTTTCATAGAAATGCTTCTGTTATGTAAAAAAAAACTATTTTCTTTATGCCACAAGTGTCACGCTAATACATGAATTCCATAGCTAATATAACGTACTGACCCAACGGGTCACGGGTGGTCTAGTATATATATATATTTATATATATATATTTATATATATATTTATATGTATATATTTATATATATATATTTACATATATATATATTTACATATATATATATATATATATATATATATATATATATATATATATATATGTACATTACTGTTCCGTTGAATATTTACTAATCAGTGCGGCTTGACTAGCACCCTTCACTTTGCAAAGATTGACCCTACAGCCATTGCGTTGATAGTCGGCGTTTCTGCATGTGCGTATATGTGTGTGGGTTACAAAAAAAAATATACAGAGGGATTTTCAACCTCTTGTTCTGATCTACTATAACTGCAAACAACTTATGCCGAAATTCTTTTCATGGGGTAAATATTTCGCCGAAGCATACTTATTTAGTGTACATGTCCTTATTATTAGGAGTATTGTGTTCATAATAATGTTACAATCGCCTTTGTCTTCTTCTTAATATTATTATTAACGGCTATTAAAGATTAGAGTATATGTTATCATTTAAATGCATCTAATCCCCTATAGATTGTGCCATATTAGCATTATTTTTACTTCCGTTTATATTAATATTATATAAAGTAGAATATATTATTATTATTATTATTATTATTATTATTATTATTATTATTATTATTACTACTACTACGTTTATTATGTTTCATTGTTATCTAAATGTACGACGTCAATTTTCATGGTGTAAGCATAAACCTGAAGATGGTCTTTAGCTGTAGTGAGTATTGTTGAATTATATGCTTTCGTAATTAATAATAGTCGTTCTGTTAATGCGAAAATAAATAAAAAAAAACAATATCTATATTAAATCGAAAAATTATTAGTGTAGTTATGATACATAGCAGTGACCCTAACTCATAAGGTAGCGATTAGCATAATGTGTTATTTTGTACGAGGGTCAGTCCTCGATAACCTATCTGGCAACAGAATTGAATACAGAAGCACGGTTCATGTGTTAAAGCGTGGAAGGTCTATGCACATGACATGGTGTATTCTTGCATTGTTACAAAATTGCCGGGGAAATCATCCAAAAGGCCCCAATGTACATATATTTTCTGATCCTAAACTTTCACAATTTGGATACGTGCCATTAGAAGCCGTGACTGAGCGTTATATATTAAAATTGATTGTTTCTTTTTAGAATTATAAACAAATAATTTTTACATGAGAATAATTGTCAAAATGCTGTTTTTTAATATTAAATAAGACCTTTCATTGAGTATGTCCAAATATTTGAACGTTCTATATTTTTTTCTAAAGTCGGTTTGAAAATTATTCACCTTCGTGGCTATTAATGACAAATTGATTGTTTCTTTTTAGAATTATGAACAAATCATTTTTACATGAGAATATTTGTCAAACATATTTCTTTTTAATTTATTTACTTGCCTCCTCACGAGGGCACAGTTAGACACAAGGTCGGTTTTTAATGTGGAAAAATTTAGCTCCCCAAAAAGGGGCACTCTGGATAGTGAAAAAAAATAAAATTAAAATTGTCTCGGTCATGAAGGAGTTCTCCTCAAATGACCGAGGACAGAACAAATGAAGTGCAGCATCAGAACAGATACTACACTGTGATTATTATTATTGTGAATGTTTGTTTACTATGTTTTCTTAGATTTTAGCAATAGTTTACATGATAGTATGAATGTTTTCTTTAATTATGTTTTTAGGTATGTGAACATCATTTTCGGCCTGAGGATGTAATAAAGAAATCAAGATTTGATGATAAAACGTTGTGAAATAAACAGGCAAGATGAGAACATTAGTCCGAATAATCTCTAAAGTTCCAAAAAATAGCATTCAGCCCATGTGATTTTTCTCTAAATTGCATTTTAAAAAAATATTTCTACACTTGTAACTTTTGTTTGTTTGTATTTAAAGTATTTGTTTGATTTCAATTTTTTGTATTTTATCGTTAGTTTTCATTCTTAAAATTATTTATCGATGGGTTTAACTTTTAAATTTATACATCGTTCGTGTATAATATGTGTTTTAATTCTTTGTTTCCTAACTTCATAATTCAGTTTTATCAGTATTAAATTGTATATTGCTTTAAAAATACTTAATTTTACATAGATAATATTTATATTTTATATTGAATAAAGTTCAGTTTCAGTATTAATCGAACTGTGTCCCTTTTTATTTTTAAAAATGTTTTATTGCTCCTTTGTTAAATAGGCCTCATATAGTACTGACAGTCTGACAAATCTTACCTACATTGCCAGCATGCATTTTTTCAGTTGACAGGCCTTCTTCTTACTCTCGGTGGCCGTGATTAAAGCATTAGAAAAATATCAAACTCTGTAAACAGGATCGTCAAACGATATAAGTATATGGCGGATGAGTCACCTTTTCGTGCGTGCGAAAACTAATGTTTCATTCCGTCTATCAAGTAAAAGCATTGCGGTCGGGGCGAGTGCAATGATGGAGAACTAACCTATACTGAATCAACCTGGAGACAATATCCGTCGCACCACTTATTGTTTAAGAGTCACTTAGGAATAAAACAATTCAATAATTTTATTTCCGTGGTATCGTTCACCTTAACTACAGTCTCTTCAATAAACATTAAAGCTTAACGAAGGGCATCCTTGTGTCGTCCACGCATTGCCAGTTCATTCGACCGAGTTAAACGGGGGAGGAAAACGAGAAGCATTATAAAAAAGGTAACAGCGAAAACGTACAGCAACATCAAAGAAAATGAAAAAAAAACACGTAAATATTCGCATGTATATTAAAAGATTTGATTTATTTACTTGGTTGATCGCTCATGGGTGAAAACATAATATTTAACATGTATCTACTAGGAAGTTGAACGAAAATGTTTGGATAGAAGAATATATTATTTTAATTTTATGACACCTATCAGCGTATGGTTTTAATCGGCCGCTGGTAAGCAGTTATAAGACATCTAGTTTTTCAGCTAATATATATATATATATATATATATATATATATATATATATATATATATATATATATATATATATTCTAAAAACGATGGCATCTAATCCGTACTGTGTTATGGGTTATTATTAGTATTATAACTTACTATAAATAAACCAACTATAAAAATATTATTAATAAATGCATTTACTAATAAATAAATAAACCAAGTATAACGTAAAAGTTGGAAACTATGTTTCTTCTGGTAGCATGGGATCCTGTGGTTTTCCAATTTTCGCAGGAAACTCTCGTTGACAGGTCCTCATAATATAATAGATAACTGCACCAATGTATGCTCATAAAAATTTACAGAGAAATCTAGTTGTTTTGCATGTAAGGGGTCCTTACAATTTCATACATCTATAGTTTATACAATTTTCCTTAAATAAGTTACAAAACTTTTTCGTATGGGCAAATTTATTGATAGTACACATATTATACTTTGATCCCCATCGAAGTAATTTTTCTGATGCAATGCATTTGTCGGACTGATCCGACAACTTCCAGAATACCTCATAGAATCCTCCAGGGTGAACATGTCAACTACCGTCGTCATAGCCTTTTCATCTCTTGACTTGTCTCATAATGACATCCTCTAATTCATGTTTGAGCTTAGCGAATAAACAAAAGTCGAAGGTTACAAAGACTGGGCTAGGGGTAGGTTCAACCACTGTCTTACTGCCCATCTTGGTGAAAAATACTGTGAGAAAAACGGAATAGGGGAAATGGCACGGACCGATTTGAAGAGTGCTGACCGGTTTCGAAGATATGTCTTCCTAAACTCTCTTAAAACCCCAACAAAATGCTTAAACGTAAGCAGAATAATCATTACCAGAAAAAAATATTTACAAAAATCCAATTAACCCCGTATATATATATATATATATATATATATATATATATATATATATATATATATATATATATATGGATTTACTAATTGATATAATAATTAAGTGATTGACTTAGCGCTACGAAACAGATACTGTCAAGAACTGTATAAATCAACTGATTTAAAGAAATAAACTATAAGATTGTTAACATCATTAATTTTGGAATATAAATTTTTGTCATTCATTCTACATATATATATATATATCATATATATATCACGTATATATCATATATATATATATCATATACATATCATATATATATATATGTGTGTGTGTGTGTGTGTGTGTGTGTGTGTGTCTGTGTGTCTGTGTCTGTGTACCAGTTAGAAAAAGCATTTCATCCAAAGCATGTCAATTGTCAAACAAAATGTTTTTACTACAAGGTTTAAAAATAAAAGTACAATTTTCAATTTGAAATTTATTTATCTTCAAAATGCACTTTTATAACTTTTACAAAGTAAGGTATAACAATTTAATTTAAATTTAAATTGAATCAAAAAATAATCCTTGGATTTATTTTATTTAATGTACATTCTGTTGCACTTTAAAAACAATCATTGAACATTTTATATCTATATCATTAATGGCTAGATGAAAGATACTGTTTTTAAACACTCACATTTCTGCCTTGTTTGTTAGTATATTTTCAAGAATAATTTTACCTACGACATTATCTTTTTCCATAGTTCCTGCCACTTGGATTGATTTTTTTCGTGCGTAAACAAAGAAACCGCGGAACGCTCCTTCATAAGACCCAATTGAATTTGGATGAAATTACTAATAAAATGTCAACGAGTGCATTGTTATTTATACTTTATATAATCAGAAATGATAATAATTATATTTAAATCATCCTGAGGATAGTTCAATGTTTTATGTATTTCTTACGGGATCACTGTCGATGCTTGTTTCCTCTTTTATATGTTTAAGGTTAAGATGTGCATTAGTATAGGAGATATTCCGTAGTGACTTTAAGTATCCTTTCATGGTAATTTATTTCGTGGTATACTTTTATGGTAATTTATTTTGTAGTATACTTTCATGGTAATTCTCACATCGTTTTTGCTGATAATAGTGTATCAGCATTAATAATATCTGTTTTAATGTCTTCTTTTGGATGATAAATACATAATTTGGGGAACACACTATTTGTCGTTTTTTTATCATTTTTGCTTTCAAGCTGTTTTAATTTTTTTATATATAGAAGGTTCACTTAGTGTGCTTTCATTTTGTACCTAACATTTTGAAAGACATTTGCACCACTATTCCTTATGTTCACATTTATAATAGCAAGATGAAACAACCATCATAGTGCCAATTAAAGCATAAATGCCTTAATATCAAAGGAAACACGTCTCTAACGCCCTCAAATGATGACTTCCGGTGCTAGTCAAAAAGATAGGCAAATTAAATCATTTTGATGAATATTTAATGTGTTTCACCTTTTAAACTTACGGTCTATACTTTATTGTGGAACACGCCACGCCTATTTCCTATATGTTTATTCGGAAGAGCCGCTTTGAACAAGGGTTTATTTCGGTATGTGTTTCAGTGTCGCCGAAGCAACATTTAATTTTTTAGAGTCTCGTCGAAAATGCCAGATACAACGACCAGACGTAATCGTGCAAATAAACAAGGGAAGTAATTATCTCAAAATCACACTAGAAAGGAAAATGATTTCGCTATTCTAATAACGACAATGATAACAATGGTTGCTTGAAAAGAAAGGAAATGATTCGTGGATGCAAAATGTAGGCGTCTCCGTCCACATTCAAATAATTTCCGGTTTGGACGACAACAATCCTACAGATTAACATTCAATATTAACTTTTGACATCCTTTATTGCCTGCTAATTCGCGCATGTAAATTGTTGTAAGAAAGGCCGATATTGCGATAATAACCACTTAAACAAAAACACCAACATTGCCTTCATGTTATTATAATGCAAACAATTTCATAATAATCATGACTTTTCTATTTCTCTGTATTTATTCCACATCGGATGAATTGTATAAGTATTATTTCCGAGCAAGTTAAATATTGCTTATTTTGCTTACGTTGAAATACTGATTACCAATAAATGTTACAGGATATCTTGCAATCCGTTAAATATTTTAAATCTCTAGAATCCGTTTCTCGTCTTGTATTCTTCTTTAACTAATATAGTTACAAGAATTGCTTACATAAATCTTTCATAAATTCTTTAAAATACATTGGATTTTTCTTACGAAGAAATCATCATCTATAAAAGACGGTGTTCCCTCAAGGATAAAGTTTTAACCTTTCGAATAAGAGTCTTTACTTCTGGCAGAAACTAGTTTATGCAATAATCGTATTTATCATGAGTCCGAGTACTTTAACATCCTTCTGGATTCACTTTCAGGATAAATTAATTTAATTTGTTTGCAAACAATTTATATACATTTTATCTTTTCCTTCCCTCATTGGTTAATTATTTTTCATTGGTTTAATAATTGATTTCATTTTATTTTATTCATTAATTACTACTTATCCTATTTTTCCTCATTGGCATACATAAAAAAACGATTAATTTATCCCTGACGATGAATCCGGAATGATTGGAAAGTAACCAGACTTATGATAAATATAGTGATTACATCAGCTATTTCCTGGCAGAATTCTAGACGGTTTTTTGAAAGTTAGAAAGGATTTAAAACATAATTAATAGACAAAAACATCTCTCTCTCTCTCTCTCTCTATATATATATATATATATATATATATATATATATATATAATTCGTTTTTGTTTTTGCGATAAGTTTTGAACGAAGTCAATTTATTTACGAAAGTGCATTTTTATCTAAATGCGAGTTGGGAATAATTCCCTCTATAGACAATTTAGTACCCCCATAAAGTGAACGACATGTATATTTATTTTAAAATATAATTATCGATTGGCACGTGTGTCGTCTATGACTAATCAGAATTGCTGAATCGAGTGAGTTTCGAAATCGGTATATATATATATATATATATATATATATATATATATATATATATATATATATATATACATATATACACACATTCATTTCGGAATCTCTTTTAATTCTTGTAACTTGTCGAAGTTTTTCTTCACATAGTCCTGTAAAATTTATAGTGTCAACATTTACTCGATTGTTGGTCCGAGCACCTGTGAATTCCTAAATTTACAGAGAGTATTATTAAAAGTATTAGACACACACATACACACACACACACACACACACACACACACTTATACATGCATCCACACGCACCAAAAAATTAAAACAAGACAATTGCCATGTTTCGCCATAACTGATCAAAATTGGAATCGAGGGATTTATTTTTTAGTAATTTGTTTTCCTTAATGATAACATCTAAAAAAAGAGACGGGACAAGAGCAATCGTATGGGGATGAATTTTAGAGGCGGATCACGTTCAACGCCAACAAGTAGTACTTTTGCTTACAAAGGGAAGGCTTTCTAAGGCGAACGTGAACAGTCTCCAAGACTTTTAAATTATACACGGAGTGAGCTCGAGTCAATATGGAGAACGAGTCGATGCTGAAGTTCGTTGCACAATCACGGCATTTAATAAAGTGTTCCGTTATAGCGGATCCATATGTGTTGTTTACAGCGTCGGTAGGTAAGAATGTTCCATTTTTGATTTTGCTCGCTACATGTTGTTGTATGCGGCTTACCAATTTTGAAGACTTCGACCTACGTAGTCGGCACCGCAACCACATTTAAATGAATAAATGGCGTTACTAATATGATGAGGGGGTAGAACATCTTTTTTAATCGGAGCCATTAATGGTTTAATATTATATACAACACGAACATTTGAAGCAAAATAACATCCTTCAACAGTTGAACAAATTTGTTTGGTGAATTTTTCACTTTAACCACTAAAAAAATAAAAGTAGGGAAATAGAAAAAAAATCAAAACGAGTCAATTGACATGTTTCGCCCTCACTCATCAAAAATGGAATCGAGGGATTTATTTTTTAGTAATTTGTTTTCCTTAATAATAAAATCTAAAAAAAAAAGAGATTTTGCTTGTTACATGTTGTTGAACGCGACTCCACACAACCACGGGTTATTGTGACGTTAGGACGTTTTAAAATAAGCTTTAAACTGATATGTGACTTACAAAACCAATAAATTGTATTTCTTTGATTGGCTTTTCTTTTCACATTTATTGGATTTTTTTTTCGTATAACCCATTTCAAAAATGTATAAAACGTAAAGAGGTTTCGAAGGAAAATATTATATTTGATCCAAAAGGATGTTCCAAGAAAAAATAACTAGACACCGGTTTCTAAAAAAAAAATTCCATGTCGTTAATAATAATTCAATTAAATAAAATTAAATATAGTACCAATATAATTCAACTAAAATTAACAAAATGTAATAGAAAACCTACAGCAATTCACTCGCTATAAACGGGAACTAACATTCAGCTATTTAGTTAAATCGGTCTATCTTTATGGATTATGCAAATGCGATAACATCATGAGCGTATATATTGCAAGAAGCATACTGTATATATAAATTAATTAATTAAATTTATGTAAGTTAGATTTCAGTATGAAAATTAATTAGAAAGTAATGACCCTTTTGTATACACACATCAAATTGTGAACAAAAATACAAAATAACAGACAGAAGTATATATATATATATATCTATATATATATATATAGAGAGAGAGAGAGAGAGAAAGAGAGACAGGCAGATAGAGAGAGAGAGAGAAGGAGATTAAACACACATATATATATACACGGTGCTAGTTGGCTGTTGACCCAGAAAAAGAGTCCATTCGCACTTTGGAAGGTCTTATTTTAATCCTTTTAAAAACCATAAAGCGGAAGACCAGTACCCGCATTAAGCTGGTCTGCATTTTAATTTGTTGCTGGCTATCTTGCTCCTGCTTGTTGCTGGATCTCAACATTTTGAACCGAGAGAGAGACTTAGCTGTCGTACAAAGCTAAGACTCTGAACATCATATGTGTATAGATACTCCCTCAGACATTTGGGCTCATGGATTTTAAATTCTGAGGGAGACATTATATATATATATATATATATATATATATATATATATATATATATATATATATATATATATATATATAAAGAGTGTTCATGCCAATTATTTAGCCTGTACCAGACCAAAATGCCGTGGTATACGTTCAAAAGGATATGTTGATTTTACATACAATATAATTTGACACGTATTCACTTCGTTATAATTTGACATTCGAATGTATGCAATCATGTAGGATGTGTGTACACATTCGATTATTGAGTCTTCTATGAATCTGTAATGAAATGTCTTGATAACTTAATTTACAGATGCATTATTGTCAGCTCTATATAAAATATAGAATCACTTCTGCATAAATTATGCGTTTTTTAAGTTCGATTAGTCGTCATCCTGTAAATTTGGAATTTCAACATTATATATATATATATATATATATATATATATATATATATTTGTATATATGTGTGTGTGTATTTTTGTGTGTGTCAATACACTCTTAATTCACTGCTCGCATAGCAGCAGCCGAATGGTGCAATAGTTAGAATCACCGACTGTGATTCGGGCGGTCGGGTTTCGATCCTGGCTTGAGGTAGTTGCTTGTTTAGCCGCACTAATGAGTTCATAAATACTGTGAAACAGCGCAACTGTACTCTATGTCGATGAATATGATGTTCCCTATCTAAGGTAGAGCATATTGGGAAGTGATATAAAAATAACCATTAGCATATAAAGCGATTCTCTTTGTGTAAAGAAATTGTGCTTAGGTATTTGGGCATGTCAAAACACTGTTAATTCACCGCTTGCATGGCAGCAGGAGAAAAGCGCAATGATTAGAAGCACTGACTGTCTATCAGGCGGTCGGGTTTTGATCCCGGCTCTAGGTAGCTGCTTATCTAGCCGCACTGATAAGCTGTGAAATAGCGAAACAGTACTGTATGTGGATGACAGTTTTTATTTATATTTAACTTCCGTTAAAACATATAGATTTTTTGAACTAAATTTTATTATCTGAGAAAAGAATACAATTTAAATTAATGTCTTCAATGTCGCTTGTGGGACACGGTTCCGTTTGCCTGTTTCACACCTGACTACAACTTAGACGTTGACAAGTCCAACATAAACAAATTCCTCATGAACCGCCGCTTTAGTAGAACACTACTGTACACGCAATAACCCTTATCCGCGAGTGGCTTCTGGGCCTTGATAAGTGGGGACAACCTTGTAAAAAAATGCACTTTCAACGAAAAGGATTATCGCCTCAGATGAATGCCATTAGCAAAATATTAAATTTGGCTTTGTATATTTTTGTCTGTTCAGCATATGCATTAAAAATATATTAAAGACTAAATCTTTTACAGGAACAAAGAAAAATAAAGTTTGAAATGAAAAAAAAGTGTATGAGATTTTGGGATAATCTTATGTAACACTATTACTTTCGAAGACTATTTTGTAGGATATGATATCACAAGACAAATTAATCTGTGATCCAATTATATATATATATATATATATATATATATATATATATATATATATATATATATATATATATATATATATTCATGGATAGAATTTATGTACGTAAATATACATTTCGCACATATTTGAATAAAATCTCTTAAACTATTTAATACGTAATAATACTCGTAATAACAATAATAATAAAAATAATAATAAAAAAAATGATAATAATAATAAAAATAATAACAATAATAACTAATAATAATAAAATAATAATAATAAAATAATAGTAATAATAACAATAACAATAACAATAATAATAATAATAATAATAATAATAATAATAATAATAATAATAATAATAATACGCATCCCATACAAAAGGGCGATGCAAACAAACAAAAGGCAGTTAACTCCTTCAACGTTTAGCCTAACGTAACAATTAAATACAACAAAGTTAAAGTAGCTTAAAATTAAAAAAAAAATAGAGCACACATTGAGTTACTAAATGTATGTACTAGATAGATGTAACGAAAAATAGAATCATTATCAATGACGTATATATTTACTTGCATCATGTGTCGAATTACGATCATATATATTGGTTCGCATTCTTGAATCTTAAGGTGTAACTCGAAATAAACATCCAGTGCTGTTACACCTTGAATATGCGTGCAAGTAAATCGTACTCATTTAAAAAATATAGATTCTTTTTCAAGATAAATCTATACTTTGCATTGTTTAATAACAAAATGGTCAGGTATAAAATAATTGTGAAAATAATTGACTTTGCTAACATAAGAAATAATCTGTAGTACTCAGTAAACGTTAATTAACGAAAGGAGTATTATACATCTGACTGTGTTCAGGTGTCAAATTAAGTTTGTATTGTACACATCCATGAAAAAGAAGCTTTCAGAGGGATAGATTGACTTTAAAATCAGTAATGAAAATAATCGCAGAGAACATAAAGACTATACAAAAATATTACGTATTGCATTCCTGCATTCTGTGCTCTTGAAACAATGAAAATAACAGACACACACACACACACACATGCATATATATATATATATATATATATATATATATATATATATATATATAAGACGCTTCTGAATGTTTTACTTTTTGTATTATTTTAAGTTTTCTGACTACTGTTCTCATCTTACTGTGCAATTTTCACATGTTTCGGTCGATATGACCACCGACTTCCGTCGGGTGTGTCTTATCGAACTCTGGGATATTTCTCATGATATCGAGAATCAGGACTGAATTTCGATCTTCTCGCTTTATTTATTTCGGGGGATTATATGCCCTCGTCCTGTAAGCTATAACTGGATGGAGGTCGTAAATAATTTGTAATCATATTTTCATCAATACACACTGTGAATTGAACCCTAGAATATCATTTTACTATTGATTTTTACAAAAAAAAAATCTCTTACACATGCGCCACGGGTGATGCGCGATTGTTGCCCTTGTGTATGTGTTTTCATATGTCAACATTCCTTTTAATATCTAGTTTCTAGTCTGTAGTTCAAACATTAGAAAAAAAGTGTTAGGTTAACGCCGTTCACAGACAGACACAATATATGTACACACGCACACACACACACACACACACACACACACACACACATATATATATATATATATATGTGTGTGTGTGTGTGTGTGTGTGTGTGTGTGTGTATACGTATTTTCTATTTCACACTTGCTAATACAACAGAAAAATTCAAAGATTAATACAGAGCGAGACTTCAGATTTTAGCTGGACATTTTTTTGTGGTCTTATGTTTTATTTACAAGTAGAAACTTGTTTGCATTGTTTTAGTTGACGCCTTGTGAATTTACGCATGGTTTTCAATGTTGCTCATAGTGTCATATATACATGAATAAGCACTGTAACGACTTTAATATATATATATATATATATATATATATATATATATATATGTATATACATAGATAGATAGATAGATAGTTAGATATATAGAGAGATAGATAGATATATAGAGAGATAGATAGATAGAGAGATAGATAGATAGATAGATAGAGCGAGAGAGAAATAGAGAGAGATAGAAATATATCTGTTCAAAACGAAATGTTTCGCAATATCACCACGCTTAGATATATGATAATATATATGTATCTAATGCCACCCTTTGATCAATCAACTTTGTATAAATGTCGCTTAGTTTTCTCCTTTACTCGTCGTGAACTAAAGAAATTTATAATATTTAGATATAATTATATTCGCGTTATCAACAACCGACAGTGTTTTTTTTTACTAGAGGCTATTTCTATTCATGTATATGTTGCAACGTTTATTTATTCATGAAATTCTTACTTTTTCTGTATTCCTTTCAGTCATCTAATTTTGGTTAGCTTTATCATTCTTTGATTGGCTTTCTCACACATGGCGCTGAAATAATGAACTCAGCACTTCTATAAAAGGCAAACCTGGACGTTGGGCGTAAAAACAGGCAACAATTAGATTCCCTCAAATAGTCCGATGGCTTTTTAATCGTTGACCGTTCGGAGAAGATTCGTCGCCTTTGGCGTCGCTATAATCAGCGGAAAAATGACGCCGACTTATAGTCTACCAGCAAGCCGAATACATGAATACATAAGCAAGGGGTTGCTTTATAAAGAAATATAACAACAATCGTGTGTATGGTTTTCTATTGTTATAGAAAGTTTTAAAAACGGAAATTCAGAAACGTCCCGTTAAAAATGTTGATCTGAGAATAGACAATAGAAACGCCTCTTTATTACCGCATTAGCAACCTAGACTTTTGGGAAAGAACCGTCTGCCACAAACAAAACAATGAAGCAATAATGTCTGATATAGAATTGATAAACCTACTGATGTTATTCATTCAACAAAAATGGCAAAAATGATAATTATCGCGATGGCATCAATAATAAGGAAACTAAGAATAAGAAAAATAGCGCCAGATGTGCCGATCTTTAGAATTCATTATGCTGTTGTTTAGGCAACGCAAATCAGTATTGTAAAATTTGCAGAATCCTACATATTGAATATTCCACAGTTCATAATATAAATTTACACACGCACACAAACACCCCCCCACACACACACACACACGCATATATATATATATATATATATATATATATATATATATATATATATATATATATGCGGGTTGTCCCTAAAGAAACTAATGGTTAAAAAAATCATAACTTTCTAAATTGTTCACATTTTTCTTTTATTCTTTCAGATCCTCTACAGTAACCCTTACAAAGTCATCATAGGTGGTTACAAAACCCGGGAACAGATATTTATCGTAGAGTCGTATTTTCGATTGAATAAGTCAATATCAGAAATTCAAAGAGATTTTTTTTGGAAACTTCAACACTAGCAATTCTCCTACTCTCAATGCAATACATGATGGCTCGATTTCATAAGTAACGGTCTTTATGTGACCTCCGAAATCTGCCAGACCCCGAACGGCAAGAATAATGAGAATCATCAGAGATTAGCAGAGAGTGTTAACGAGGAGCAGCACACATCAGTAAGAAGAAGGCCAAGGAAAACTTGGGTCTCTCGATCATCTGTTCACAGCATGCTTCATGAAGAGGGGCAATTTGCATATAAAATTCAATTTGTGCAAGTGCTGCAACCAAACGATTTCAGTTGAAGTAAATACTGAAATTTTACGCAGACAATTACATCCTCCTTTACTAATTGATGTGATTAAATGAAATAGCCATGTATATATATATATATATATATATATATATATATATATTTACATATATTTATATATATTAAAAACAAATAATATTATATTTAAAACAAGTATATGCACACATATACGAACACACACACACACATATATATATATACATATATAAATATATATATATATATATATATATATATATTCGAAAGGATAATGAGAATACTATACCGACGAGATAGAGAGATTTAAAAATAACAAGCCAAGTAATGCGTTCATCAACGTTTCCTCTTTATGGAGAGACGCTCTCTGGATAATTTACATTAAACCAGTTAACACACAAGTACAAATGTTTGAAAATAATGTGGTTTCTTTTCATACATGAGAAAATGTCGTTGAAAATAAAATAGAAGGGGAGAGGCAAGGTTTTGAATCATAGTAAGATGTGTTGTCTTACCTCATATACCTCTTTATATATTTAAAAATATAATGCAATTCATATTTTTTGGAACAAATATAATGCCAATATCGATGTGTAACTGAAATTAAATGAGTGTAATTTTTGTTATGTAATTTTTGGAATGATTACATGTTTTAATTATTATAGGTGGTGTTTCTATATATGGATATATACTAATCTATACATTATATATTATAGATGGAATTGGTTTCTGTACACACACACACACACACACACACACATATATATATATATACATGTAAACATATTTATATATACATACACACCTGATAATTTCACATCACATATGCATATATATATATATATATATATATATACACAAACATACGTATATATATATATATATATATATATATATATATATATATATAAGGTGGTGGTCACCAACAATGTGTATTTTTTACATTATTTTAGAAGACGATAGGGCAGTACTAGCCGCACTCGATGTTAGTAGCCTATATAGAAATATCCCAAACAACCTAGGAAAAGAAGTTATCTCATATTGGATTGCCAAACATACACGCATTTTACACCCCAGATTCAATAAACTATCCGTGGTTGATAGCATCGACATCATCCTCAATAACAACTCCTTCCAATTATATAATGCCAACTACATTCAAATACTAGGCACAGAAATGTGTACTAAAATGGCACCGAAATATGCCACCCTTGCACTCGCCTTCCTAGAAAAGACCCTTTATTAAAGGATAGAGCAAAAATACGGGTATAATATAAACACACTCTTCATAACATCTTGGGGAAGATAGCTAGACGACTGTTTTATTCTCTGGAGAAACACAGGTGGGATATCAGAGAAATGTACACTTTGCTACAAAATTAACACCTAAAAATAAACTTCACACTAGAACAAAACCCCACAGAACTACCTTTCCTAGACATCTTGTAACAATCAAAAACAACAACATAATCACAGACATCTACCACAAACCCACAGACACTCAACAAGCCTCCACCTCAAAAACCACCATCCTAATAACTGTCTAAAATCAATACCCTTCTCCCTAGCACGCAAAGTCTGCACCATATTAGCAGACAGACTCCTGCGTTCGACTAGAATGACTGCACTACAAATAAAACTGCGGAAAAGAGTATATCCCCTACCACTAATACAGAAAGGTATTGAACTGGCTGAAGTAATTCCAATGAACAAACTAAGAATACTAAAAGAACACAACAAAGAACAAATTTTAGCATACGTCTCCACACACAGCACAAACAACCCTAAAACTATTTACACAGATAGAAAAAAAACTTATCCTCCTCAATCAGAACGACAAACTAAACAAGATACTTAAAACAAAAAAAAATAATAAAAAGCAAACGTCAACCGACAAACATAAAACACACCCTAACTTCCTCAAAACTCGTTCCACGCACTACAAAAGGGGTTACAAAATGCAACGAACCGCGATGTGGAGTACGTGGCATAATAATAGAAGAAAACACATACGCATTCAAAAACCCAGGATAAACATTCAAAATAACAAAAGCATCTAAATTGCACCTCCAGAAATGTAGTATATGCACTAAGATGCACAGCATGCAACAAATCCTACATAGGTGTAACCTAACTTTCAGCAATAGAGTGGGCTTACATGAGAGCAAGATCAAAACTTCAGATAACAGACACCGCTATGTTTCAAAACACGTACACACATGCAGTGGGAATAGCTTTAAAATAATGCCAATCTTCCAAACAGACAATTATTGTTATTTACTTACACAGGAAAAAAAACTCCATAACAAGATTCACTCTGCACTAAACAGAGCCTAATATCAACACACAAAAACATAAAATGCAAGGCACACTCACATGCACGTACATATACATATAAGCACCCACATATGAATCCGAACCGACACATTAAAACAGACACACACACGCGCATACAACAACACACAGACATATCCCCTGTCTCTAATACAACACTCTGAACAATACTACATCTACTTAACCTCGAAACCACCAACACTAGGAACCACCTAGAACCATAGTGTATAATCTGTTTCAACACCTAGCTCCCCTTTAAGTCAGTGGAGGATTATTCTTCTGTCATTCCCCCTCCGATACATATACCCCTCCAAGTGGGCCCTCCCATCTGGGGGACGAGACCTTCCCCACACAAGGAACCGATCCTGGATCTGGCCATACCCGCATGGTGAGAATAATAAATATAAACATTAAAAAATGTCCGATATATATTTATAAATACACCTCTTTATCTAAAACGACATGATATAAAGAATACCCGAACAGTCTAAAACTGAAACGGAAAATCACAATATTAAAATCTAAGAATCAAAAAAAAATAAATATCAAAATTAAATGAAAACACTCCTACCCTTATTTCAAAGGAGCTGGTTCTCCCCACCTCCTTCCTCACGCATGCACATTAGTAACGACCTTGGCTCACAGTTACGTTCCGAGGGAAGCAAATAACTTCATAATACTATGAAACAGTACACGCATTCTTCAAACCAATAAAAGAAAACACAAACACACACCCACACACACATCCTTCCCTAAAGGGAAACAAAGAAAAAAAAGAAAGATAAATAAAAAAAAACACGAGCAGAAAGAGAGAGTGAGAGAGAAAAACATAAGACAAGAGTGACCACAGCCTGACAAAATAGTAATGAAAATTAAATATTCCATTGAAAAGTAGATTCACTTACACGTTTCGATCTCTTGGAAACATTTCAAATGAACTACGAAAATGCTCTTTTTACATCTCTAACACATCTTGAATATATTCTAAGCATTTTAAATAATTTCTGAAGAGGACGCTTCACAGAACGTCTGAAACGCGTTAAGAACGATTTCAATGATTTAAAAACATTATTACAATGATCTAAACACAATTTTCAATGAAAAACTAAGACACGGAATAATAAAATAATGTTAAAACATACACATTGTTGGTGACCACCCCCTTATTTTATATATATATATTTTTCTCGTTGGAATTTCTTAACCCAATGTATATATATTTATATATATATATATATATATATATATATATATATATATATATATATATATATATATATATTAAAGTGAACGTGGATACGTGTGTGCCTTTGTGTGTGTTTCTGTGTACATTTCTCTACGCAATAACTCTGTCAATTTTAAGTCTACAGATTCGAAATTTGATATACAGGGTATTGAGAGTTGGGGAATCGTTGTAATCCGTTTCGGCCAGAAATGTAGCTATTAAGCGTCAACGTTCAACGATTTGACGTTTGAGAACTCTACCAAACTCCTCCGACAATTTTGGGTCTTAACACTTGAAATTTTAGATATTATTCCCTTGGACATGGATCTAACTTAACTGAAGATGAGCTTAAAACAATACATTTTTAGGGGTCATAATAGCGTTAAAATTTAAAATTTAGGCAGATATTATACATGGTTTATACTCGCATAATATTTGCTTAAAATCTTTACAGTAAACAAAAAATTGTTTCCATATATATTTATGTATACGTATATATGTTAGTCTATCTATCTATTTATCTATATATATATATATATATATATATATATATATATATATATATATATAAATGAACGTGTCTGTGTGTCTGTTCACATTTCTATACGCAATAACACTGTCAATTCTTAGTCTAAATACTCGAAATTTGATATACAAGGCACTGAGATTAGGGAAAATCGAGGGAATCGGTTGTCGACCAGAAATTTGGAGATTAAGGGGACAAAGTGCAACGATTTGATCATTGAGAACTCTATCAAACTCCTTCGAAAATTTTGGGTCTAAACACTTGAAATTTCAGATATAGGTTACTTGGACATGGATCTAAATTAATAACTTAAGGTTTACCTCCCCCCAAAATATATTTAGGGGTCATAATAGGGATCAAAGTTTAAAAAATGAGCTTTTTTTTTGCTCAGCATACACCTCTAAACACCCGGACAAGGCCGGGCACCCATTGCTAGTATATATATATGAACGTGTATATGTGTGTGGGCGTGTCTGCGTGTATGTCTGTGTACATTTCCCTACGCAATAAATTTATCAATTTTTAGCCTACATACTCGAAATCTGATATAAAGGGTACTGAGATTTGGGAAAGAGATGTGATTGATTTTCGGCCATAAATTTTGGGATTAAAGGGTCAAATTTCAACGACTTGGCCTTTGAGAACTCTACCAAACTCCTCCGCCAATTTTTGGGGTACACACTTGAAATTTTAGATGTAGGTTCCTTGGACATGGATCTAACAATAACTTTATTTGAGCCCAAAACAATAAATGCTAAGGGGTCATAATAGGGGTCCAAGTTTTTAAAAAAAATTACCTTTTTTTTTTTTGGCTCAGCATACACATCCAAACATCCATGCTCGTATATGCTAGTATATATATATATATATATATATATATATATATATATATATATATATATATATATATATATATATATATATATATATATATAGTCGTACTTGTGTTTATTTGCGCGCGAATATCAATAAACACGAATTAAGTAAATAGCAGAAAAAATTTATCCGTTAAAAGGGTTAGCGGTAAAAAAGCAAGCGTAAAAATCGCAAAACTTGTTGAATCAGGAAACAATCAATTACTCAAAATATGTATCAATATCTCCAACATATTTATTTTTTATTTAAGATGACTATATTTTAAGGTGAACTATGAGATTTTTTTTTTTAATTTAAAAACAAATTGGCAACCCCTACAATGACATGTAACTTCTTCGGTTACCTCTAATCGCACTAAACAACCCATTCGATGATAGCTTTCGATCATTAAATTAAAAAGTGACGAACTGCTTTTATCGAAAAGTGTCACTCGCTGTGTTTGTAGAGCAAGTATAGGAGTATTCTGTTTTGTTTTGTGTGCTTTCTTTAATTACATTTGTTTGAACTAGTGGGTATCACCGGGAATTCGAACAATACATAACAATTTTTTGTATACATTATAGACCTTTGTGTTGGATTTTTTTCTTCACCTTATTGATGCTTTGCTCAGTATTGCGCATTTACAATTTAGATTTCCTACTGGAATATTCCACCCAAGTAAAAGTTAAAAAAAAGTCCAGCAATACGTGCTTTTAAATATCGGTTTGAGTTTAATCCTTCTTTCAGTTAGAGAGCATGAAAACTGGCTCCTCCCCTTTCGAACCTCCTTTAGATTTTATTATTTAATTTCTTGTTACATTTTAAATGGTCTCATTTAATTTTTAAATATGTTTGTATATTGTATCTATATTTATTAAAACCTAAACTTTACAAGAGAGGGGGTCATTTCCACTATTTTCCATATATACCTAAATAGTTAATGAAGAAAATATAGGCAAACATTGCATTTAACTTCAAATATCGGACAGAAATTAAACGTAAAAGTATCGTACTTTTTGGACCAGGTAAAGTTTAATGGCATCATACTCATTGTGTTTTCTTTTAATAACGTCCATATTGATGCTCCTAATGAAACAAACTTACTATAAAATATCTCATAATTAGAAGTTTGAACATTACTTGAGTGCAAGCAGCACCTTGCATTCGTTTACTACGAGGTAGTATGTCTATTCCGGAATAATCAGAAGAACATGATATACCTAGCGAAACTTTTTCCTCCTCACTAGTTTTCGATGCTTAAATACAGCCTTCACGGGAATATCCGTGTCAGGTGTCAATAATTGCCATTTTAAATTTAGAATTTGCCTGAGGAATTTGTGATGGAATCTCTCAAGTTTCTTCAAATGCCGACGTTGTGTAGTCCAACATTTTGATGAGTAAATGAAACAGAAAATTCCGAGGTTTGATCCTGGTTTTGGCAGAGACACCACGATCACACCACCCCCTCTTTTTTAGTGTTCCAAATGCCGGGCTGACCATCTCAATACGAATATGAATCTCCGCATCCGGTGAGCCATCTCTGGAGACTGTCCTACCTAATTAAACAAACGGATACACAACACACAGCCCAATTTCCACACATTGATGTTTTTTTTTAAATATGGAACATCAGGTCTCGTTAGGATCGAGGAAGTAAGACTGCCTAATTAGTTGTTTAATGGTAAGCTTAGGACTGAGGAATATACTCAACATCGACAAAAGAAGAACTAAAAGTTTTGCATAAAATACGAATTTAAGCTTTCAATATTTCTGTTCAGAAGTGGGAGACCCTGAAAAATGGCAGTCTGAATGATGACGTCTAGTTAGAGGGAGACCTGACATTTTTGTGAGGGAAAAATCGATCATCCTGAACTGAAGTGAACTCATCGGAAAGGTAATGTGTCGGATTTTCCCATTGAATTTAACAGTTGAAAATGTAAGGCTTGTAATCGCGTGCTCTTTTAAAACCAGGGTTATATTTACCGAAGAAAGAATACATACCATGAGCAGAGGAAGCAAAACAAACTAAATTAAATAAAATAATGGAGGCAGAAATGAAACATGTCTCAATACACAACTTTGTCTGCCATGGCATACTCTGAAAATTAAATGCTGGCCTGAAAAGTCATCTTCGTGCACACGGACGTTGTTTCGGCGATTCTGACGATTAACCAAAAAAGTATTATAAGGTTGGTGTGAAGCATTGCGATTGCTAACGTCTGTATGGACGCAGAAATTGTCATTTCAGAATCATAGCATTTCATTGTCTCAACCAATGAGAATAGCCGGAATCGTAATTTAGATAAATCATTATTTTCGGATAATGACGTGTAGTTGTATGTGTTTGACTGTTTCATCCAGTAAATAAATATGTCAGGACAATATAGTTATGATGTTTAAATTATTAGCCAGTGTTGAATGGAAGCAGTGGGAGGACTTTTTATCCAGAAGGAAAATACCAACTACTTCGTTTGAAGATCTTGAATATCGTTATGATGTGTTTCGTAGGAAATAAGGTAGGATTTTATTATAACAAATAAATGCATATGTAACGACGTTTACATAACATGGTGGGCAATCATTTAGGCATAATAAATTTGTATGTAGCACTTGTTCTTGCGAAACTACTGTTATTTGGTCCAGAGAGGAATTTCTGCAATCATTTTATTATATAGTAGATAGAATATTAGAAGTAGTCACACTAGACATCATCACAGATTGCATTTTGAGAAAAAAAAAACAAAAAAAAAACACTTGTAGTGTGCTCTGAAATCTGCGTGACAACATGCGTCCTCATATTTCCAGTAGTCTCAACCTCATTCTATTACATTTGCAGATGAATTTGCCCTATCGAAACTACAGCTGCCCATTAATTTCTCATTGGCAGCAATAATTGGTATTTACTTGAAATTGGGTGGCAATAAGTCTCCTGTAAGGTCTGAGTCCTCTGTGTCATCAACAAGTGCAGAACTTCCCAGTTTTTTTTTTCTTTCACTTGGGAGCCGACTCGATTGGTTTGGTCCCAGTTTATAGTGGCACACAAGGAAGAGGTAACGAAATGTAACAATAATGCAGTTTCAGTTTTTATGATTCTGTGTGATTGTTTATTTGTGTTTTACATCTGTAGACGTTTCTATGAGTCCAGATTGTGTCTGTAGTTCATTTGTGTTTGAGTCAACATTTAAGACTAGTCCTTAATATTTCTGGAGTTTTCTAATTTATATCCGTTGTATCTTCTCATCGTCCTTTTTAAATCTCTCCAATTCTTTTTCAGTGAAGTTCGGTTTTGTTCCTAACATTCGTATTATTAGTGTGTATTCTTGACTAACTTTATGTTTTCAGATCACTTTGAGCTCTTTGTCCAGTTTTGTGTATTGCCTCCGTTTCTCAGTCTCCATAACGTTTACTCTGTGAACTGAGGCAACGGCAAAATTTACATTAGCGAGGCTTTACCTTCTTGTTAATTATTATGATATCCGGTCTTATTGCTAGAATTGGGTTTATCCGTTTTTATACCCATATCACATAATATTTTGTGATTTTCGTTGTCTACTACTGCTACTGGTCTGTGCTTATAACATATTATCATTTTTTAATTACTATTATTATTATTTACTTAGTCAAATTGTAATTAGTTATCTAATAGTTGAACAGTAGTGATCATAATTTTGTGGTTAAGACCAATATTTGGTAATATTGAAAGTCTGCGCATGCCTGTTCTGTAATAAGTTATAAAAATTTTACGCTTAATCATTGATATAAAAAAAAGTCAAAAGAATTCAAAATAATACCCAAATTTCCAATGCACTTTAAACGTTTTCAGTGTAAATCCGATTAGTAACCTCTCATTTAAATATTTTAAACAGTTTTACAATTTGCACACATTTTGTGCGGTACCGGCAGGCGACTTGTAGTTTTTGTTCATTAGCCGTCCCAATTATAAGATTCCTAAAAGTTGAAATGATTTTGGCGACGTTCGATTTTTGTTTAACTTGTTGGGTTTTATTTTTTGCTATATAAAATTACCCGTGGCTGGGATAGCGGACGTTATGTAAGTTAGTTGAATTCGGCAGTAAAGAATTTAGGCGACTTGTGCAATACTGTCACGGAAAACATGTTTGATTTAAGTGTAAAGAGCAAAAATCAGGGGTAGACAACTGGGAGAATCGGAAGTGTTAATACATTTTCACAACAATATAATAACACAAAATAAAACATTAATTAACTGAACATTTATGAGATTATGACAAAATGAAGAAAACGAGTTTTTCACAATAAAAAATGTCAAAGTTGTCAATGGGAATGACTTTTAATATTTATAAATAATTCTAAACATTTTACAAATTTTCAAATTGCCGTTGCAAAGTGAATTTAGTTGAACTAAAATTTTACAAACAAATTTAAGAAAAAACAGAGGTTTCCTCATATTTTAATACTGATGTAAGTTGTCAAATCGTATGGCATATAACACTCAGACGTTTAAATAATTTACAAATTTATATTTTTTTAATCAAGTGATGTTTTGAAAGTTTAACAAATAAAATATACATAATCATTGAACTCAGGTTTGCCCAGGACTCCTGTTCTTCTGAAATCGCATGGTCTCCCAGCCAATAGTCAGTGGGTGTGACTAAGTACGTTTTTCAGCAGGTATTACCACTGCATTTTTTATATTACATTTGTTGAATTAAAAAATATTTTACTCATACAACTTAATATAACTATTAACAACGTTTTTCTATACACACTTAACTCAGCTTTTATTATTTTTGTTAATTTTTTTAAAAGTTTATTTTCGGTATTACAACCTTGACATAGATTCATAGTAGGAAACGAGCATATTTTTTCTGCCATTATATAATGCCATATTTTATACGTAATTTGCTTTACAGAAACATCAACACAACCCGTTCTTTTATTTTATAATTACATATAGTATACCATAGTTTGATCAGGACCATTTAAGAAGCAAAGTAATGAAGCAACACAAATCGGTTTCAGTTCAATAAACTGTTGTAGGGCCCGAAAGGTGCGATCGTTTTTACTAAACTTTAAATGCTATATTAATGCTGAATGTAATGTTTGCTTTATATTTTGTATTGTCGATTTTTAAGGAAATGTACGGAATATTTTACGAAACGTTATTCCTCATGTTAGAAACGTGTTTTTTTACTACAGTAGAAATGTAAGAATATCTAAATATATTAGACATGAGCATGTTCACTATCCAACATCTTTTTCGAATGTTGGACTAGTTTTCTATAGTTTTTTCTTACATGGAGGTCACCACTTATCAAGGCCCAGAAGTCCCTCGGGGATAAGGGTTATTGCGTATACAGAAATCAATGGGATAGTGGTGTAGTATTCGTTAGTATTGGAGATTTGATAAAGTGCCATTACTTCCAGTTTCGCTTTGAAAGTGTATGTCCGGTTTCGTCTCCTGTAATTGGAGTTCAACCTCTGGAATCTTGGAACGTAGACTCCTGATGTTGGGGTAGGATACATGGTAGTAATGGTCCACGTTTTAGGATGCGGTTCTAGGTTTATTCATGTTTTTTTTTTCTGGAGATATTACATGTCGAGGTTTGGGGATAGTTCAAACTAATGAAATTAAATATTAATTATGTGACTTTAATTGTACTAATATTAAAAAAAAATTGTTGCCGGATAAAATAAAACGCTTGTCGGTTTCTGATTATATTGCTGGAATCTGTCAGCAAGTAGACTGTTATTGTTTACATTAGTTTCCTGTTAAGTTTCCAGTGAGTTCAGATGGAATTGTCCTAGACGTTAAATTTATGTTAAGGAGGGTTTAGCCGATTTTTTTTCTACTTTTACAATTGTTAATGTTTCGCTTTATGCATTGTATGTAGGATTTTGATAATCTCCTTATAAGTCATTGATTTTAATGTTTCATTCTTTATTTGTGTATATCTTTCTTTTAATCCAATTTTGCCTTTTGCACAACTGGCGGACTTACCGTCGTTAATTTTGCCTAACTCCAAGAGAAAACTCACAGGTTTAGTTGAGTTTCACACATCTAGAAAGGAAACAGAACATTGTCATGCAGAGAAAATAGTTATAATATGTGTATGGGGTAGAAACCTACATACATTCAATGAAATATCACACGTATTTTGGAGGTGTATTTTATAATTTAAGTAAAGGGAGTGAAACAACGAAACATTAAGTGTCAATTAAATAAAACTCGTTTGAAACTTGTGGGAAATATAGAATATATGTGCATTTCGGCTGTCCCCCTCGTAGTTTGCACGGCCCACTTTGTGTAAATAGAATTATCATATAAATGCTTGCATATATTATTAATTTTATAAATAAAATATAATATATATATTTATATATATATATATATATATATATATATATATATATATATATATATATATATATATATATATATGCATATATCTTAGCTTCATGTGTAAGAGGAAAAGAGAAAGGTCAATTCCGAAAGAGAAGACTTATCCGGATAATGCGAAGGTCAACAATTATTATTGGAGCTTTTAAAATAGGACAACAAGAGTATAATTACAGACACAACACTATATTTTGGTAGATATAGAATGGATCATTTATTAAATAATGAAATACAGGCAAAATTTGGGGGATAGAAGGGACTCTTTATGCCAGGGCATTTCGAGGCCTAATACTTCTTATCAGGAGAGTAGAGAAGGTGCTCAGTAGCATGGGGATGGTGCGGCGTCTAACGTAGGGTCCATTAAGGACGACAAAGATAAAGAGAAATTATAGAATGTTATTGAATTTAATAAATATTCGCCCAAAATTCTATACTTCCTCTTAATGTTTTTAGTCACTAATTAACCCTACGCTAGACGCCGCATCTTCCCCATGCTACCTAGCAACTTCTAATGACAAGCATTAGGTTTCGAAATGCCCTGGCATAAAAAATCCCTTCTATCCCCCAACGTTTCCTGTATTCCATTATTCGATAAATGATCCATTCTATATCTGCCAATATATAGTTTTGTGTCTTCATTCCATACTCTTTTCCTAATATATACATATATATATTGTGATTTGAGAAATTTCGGCAAGTCCGGTGCAATTGCTCCAAATAGCTTGAAGTGCCTCTTTTGGAAAACCAGGCATATAAAGAGACCTTTTTTTTAATTAGCGCAATTACCCCCGAATTTGGCGCAATAAACTCAACGTGCCGTAACATGTTTTTTAACTACTTATATATATATATATATATATATATATATATATATATATATATATATATATATATATATATATATATATATATATATATTTAAATTGATGGTTGTGTAGTTCCAACGAGAGAAAAAATGTATATTTAAAAGAGTGTAGCCATCAACAATTGTGGTTTTTTTTAAAGGTTTTCATCATATTTTTATTTTAAAATATTTTTATAACGCGTTTCGAGCTTAGGGTGTGCTCTCTTCAGATATTTTCGTAAAAAGTTTTTCTTTAAAATGGGAGTTTGTGGATATGCCTCCGCTGATATTAAATATGTTTTTCATAGTGGTGCGATGCGTGTGTTCAGTGTTTAGACGTCCTGTCTCCAACTTTAAGTGTTCCACTGTGACCGGTCAAAGTTAGTTTCAAAGAGTGTTTTTTAGTCCATATGGTGAAGGTTTTTATGGCTTCTTTAGGGTTCTTTTTTAAAGACTTTCTTTCCCCATGTATAGCATACACTCACACACAATCCCATACGCATACATATATATTCATGTACATGTACACATGCACACGCACACAGGCACACACACATACACACGCGTACATACATAGAAATATATGTAGGAGCATACATATATACACATATACATACCCTCCTACACACTCACACACGCACTCGCATACATCCACCGCTAACAATTATTTTTATTTTTTTATTTTTTATTTTATATATATATATATATATATATATATATACACTTTTTTTTTCCTACCAAAACACGCATGTATATATGCGCTTAATCATTCAGACATATGTACACGCACCCACACACACACACACACAAGTAAGATGGAGAATAATAGGTAGACGATATATATACACACACATACACGCACATACACACATATATGTGCACATACACTCACAAACATCCACATACTATGTAGGCACATACACATACACACCCACATGCACACACACAGACATATGCAGGGGCTCACACATACGCGTATATCCATATTCACACGAACACATTTACCCACTCATACATGTGCATACATATGTATATATACATACATACACACATACATACGGATGTGTATACACTCATCCACCCATATATATATATATATATATATATGGGCACATGCATTCACAATCCCACACACACATACATATTCATACATCCCACCTTATGTATATATTGGTTGGAGTTTCCTTTCCAATCCATGCACATATGCATACATGGATTCGGTCACCCAAACATAAGTGCACGTATATATACAAACAAGATGTAGCATAGATAACAGATGATATATAACTATTCACACACGCATACACAATCCTATGTGTACACCCACGCACATACACATATACACACGCACACACGCGCACACACACATACATACGTTTAATTTCTAGTTGTTTGTTTAGTTAAGAGAAATGGTACTGTACTGGGTATGGGCGCGCGCACCCGCGAAAGTGTGCGTGTGCCTTATTGTGCTTTTTTGTTGTTTCGTGTGTGAGGGTGCACACCTACCCAAGCATGCATGCGTGTAAGTGTATTTTGTGCTTTGCCTATTTATGTGTATAATTATGGAGAGACGTTTAAGGCGGGGTTAAACTTTGTTATGAAATTTTTTTCTTGAGTTAGCAAGTAGAAGTAGTTGTCAGTTTGGAAGATAGGCATTATCTCGAATCTGCCTCCACTGCATGCGTGTATATGTTGTGATACATGTAGGTGTCTATTTTCCGCGATTTTGATGTTGGATCGGTGTAGGGCTACTCTATTACTAAGGTTTTTTGTAGCGCCTATGTAGGATTTATCGCATGCTGGACATTTTATTACATAGATTACGTTTTTATGCGTGTGTGTATAGTTATATATCATCTGTTATCTATGCTACATCTTGTTTGTATATATACGTGCACTTATGTTTGGGTGACCGAATCCATGTATGCATATGTGCATGGATTGGAAAGGAAACTCCAACCAATATATACATAAGGTGGGATGTATGAATATGTATGTGTGTGTGGGATTGTGAATGCATGTGCCCATATATATATATATATATATATATATATGGGTGGATGAGTGTATACACATCCGTATGTATGTGTGTATGTATGTATATATACATATGTATGCACATGTATGAGTGGGTAAATGTGTTCGTGTGAATATGGATATACGCGTATGTGTGAGCCCCTGCATATGTCTGTGTGTGTGCATGTGGGTGTGTATGTGTATGTGCCTACATAGTATGTGGATGTTTGTGAGTGTATGTGCACATACATATATGTGTGTACATATATGTGTGTATGTGCGTGTATGTGTGTGTATATATATCTTCTACCTATTATTCTCCATCTTACTTGTGTGTGTGTGTGGGTGCGTGTACATATGTCTGAATGATTAAGCGCATATATACATGCGTGTTTTGGTAGGAAAAAAAAAAGTGTATATATATATATATATATATATATATATATATAAAATAAAAAAATAAAAATAATTGTTAGCGGTGGATGTATGCGAGTGCGTGTGTGAGTGTGTAGGTGGGTATGTATATGTGTATATATGTATGCTCCTACATATATTTCTATGTATGTACGCGTGTGTATGTGTGTGTGCCTGTGTGCGTGTGAATATGTACATGTACATGAATATATATGTATGCGTATGGGATTGTGTGTGAGTGTATGCTATACATGGGGAAAGAAAGTCTTTAAAAAAGAACCCTAAAGAAGCCATAAAAACCTTCACCATATGGACTAAAAAACACTCTTTGAAACTAACTTTGACCGGTCACAGTGGAACACTTAAAGTTGGAGACAGGACGTCTAAACACTGAACACACGCATCGCACCACTATGAAAAACATATTTAATATCAGCGGAGGCATATCCACAAACTCCCATTTTAAAGAAAAACTTTTTACGAAAATATCTGAAGAGAGCACACCCTAAGCTCGAAACGCGTTATAAAAATATTTTAAAATAAAAATATGATGAAAACCTTTAAAAAAAACCCACAATTGTTGATGGCTACACTCTTTTAAATATATATATATATATATATATATATATATATATATATATATATATATTTATAAAATATATAATATATGTAAGCATCTATATGATATCTATATGATGTTTTTTTAACTACTATATATATTTTTTCTAGTAAGTATGTTATTTTTAGCTACTGCTCCATTCAGTCAGTGTTGTGTAGAAGCTTTCATAAGTTTCCATGCGAGTGTTATATGCCGAGATCTTTTCGCACTAAACGTTTTAGGTTTGATTTTGGTGAGGCCAATGATACTTTTTGGAGAGAAAACTGCTAAAACATACAAAATGAAATTTTAGTGATACCCACAAATACGCTGAAAGATTTACACACTATAATTATTGTTTTAAAATCGATGCAAAGATTAGTAAAAATGATTCACATTGGGGGTATATATTATTATTCATAATTTGAAAATATATAATCTATCTTAATCTACTATATTTATTCCTATTCATGTGTAAAAGTTGTACATTTACCCTGATGTTCTATGTCTAGTGCTAACAAATCATGATGACTACCTTATACATTAATGATATTGTTCATTTCTTTTAAGCTGCAAAGTTCAATTAATTTCAGCAAGAACTAAAATATATACAATAATTTTTCGAAAGTAAAGCAAGATAAAACGTCATTCGTACAACGTCGAAAATGTAAAGCCATTTAAGCAACAAATTAAAATCCTTTCAATATTATAATACGGTATAAGACCGACTTACTTAGAAAACAATTATCCAAACATCATGCATAAATCCATGACTATAGAGTAAAAAATGTAAACAGCAATATATTTAAACATAAGTTTCACAATAGGCAGTAATAAACAAGAGTTTTTTTTTGTAAAGCTACCAAACAAAACGACATAAGTCCGTCAATGTATATATATATATATATATATATATATATATATAAATATATATATATAAATATATATATATATAAATATATATATATTTATATATATATTTATATATATATATATATTTATATATATATACTTATATATATGTATATATATGTATATATACTTATATATATATATGTATATATACATATATATATATATATATATATATATAGTACTTAAATGTAGAATTAGTTTTAAAAAGGATTGCATTAAGTGTTAAATAGCAAGAAACTGTTTGATATATTATTATACAAACAACAAAGCAAACAGGTAAAAGTCACATTTAGAGTTATAAAAAGTTAAATCCTTAGAACTTTTACGAAAATGACTATTCGGCATGAAATAGTTATAAAAGTATTTATATACAGTAAAAAAACAGACAATGATGTTCTATTTTTTAAAATAGTTGTCGTCCTCACATCTGTTGACAAATCGTGTTTGTGAAAAAATATTTAGATAATACAATGAAAAACAACATAATTATGTAAAACCAAATAATTATTTTCTGTTGCAATATTGTTTGAAATTAGTCTACTCATAGACTTAATAACATATTCGAGACATATAGCCAACTACGTTTTATATTGTCTAAATCCAATAAGATATTATTCAGTGAAATTATCAGATTTGCTTTTCATAAAAATCTTTTGGGGGAAATTACATTTCCTTCATTAGACATTATTAGCTAACCAAAATTAGATTATTTGTGTTTTATCAAATTCATATTTTTGTATATTATATTTTAATTCATTGTGTTTTTTATACTTTTTATATATATATATATATATATAAATATATATATATATATATATATATATATATATATATATATATATATTTATATATAATTATGAGAAACCAGCTTGGTTTGTATGGATTTGCCCGGACGTAAAATAGACTTACATATGATGAAATTATAAATTGTCCAGATTTCTTATTAAAGAATCGTGCTTTCAAAAGTAATATATATATATATATATATATATATATATTTATATATATATATATATATATATATATATATATATGTAGGAAACCAACAGCCAGAATAAGAACTGGAACTGGAGTCTTCTAAGCTAGTGACGTTTGCACTGTACCAATAAGGGCCATCTATGAGTGATTCAAAATTAAATTATAAAATAAGCTGAAATGAATGAACACAATGTGTAAGTTTTTTTGTTCAATTTTGCCTCATTTGGGATCCTTTCAAAACAATTTTAGCCGGTTAATATCCAATAAAAGAACGGTCGTATAAGATATACATTCATTTGAGCCCCCGTAGACTTGTTTTGCGACTTTTAGCTGCGAAGCAGATAGTCTAAAAATATGGAGTCAGTTAGACAGACATATAGGCGTTTATGTATTAGAATTACAAAATAAATAAGTTATTTTATAATAATAATCACTGATATAAAGTATACAATGTTTCGTTACTTAGAACACAGTTCCTGGATATGACCTTAAAATATATCCGATGGAGAGGCCCCCGATTACAGGCTTTGGAGAATGTGGAGCCACCCTTTAATTGCCATTGCTCATTTGACCCAGCGCGGTAGTACCTGTTAAGGTCCCCACTATGGGTTAAATAGAAGCCGACTTGAAAATAAAACATATTCTATTAAAATAAATCTTCTTCAAAATAACTGGAATCGGTATTAAATTACCTTAAAAGGGATTGATATGCCGTAAAACATGAACAACCAGAACAACAATCGACTTAGAACACAGATATAAGTAAAGTAAGCACTTAGTAAAAAAATATATAAGATATAAATAAACTAAGCACATAGTAAAAAAAAAATGCTACAGGCAACATTATAAAATATAGCGTTTACTCATGGTTTTAGTACTAGAATATTCCAATCGTGTTATATGGAGTAAAACAAAGAGAGAGAAGGTCAGAAAACCTCAAAAAGAAGAAAAGGTGATGAAAGCAACACCGACTCTGTCAAGATTACTAAGATAGAGTCCAAACAATGGTTCAATATAATAATGTCCTGGTAGGTTTTAGGCATTCGGATATGATAAAAGATTATATATTTTTTCGATTTACCGCCCCCTACGTATCTCTAATGTTAATAGTAAAATAGCCGAAAAACTTCCTATATATTTGTAAATAAAATTGATATTTAAGGAATAATATTAATATTTAAGGAATATATCCCCTAAAATAAATATTTTTCTGATTACAATACCTGTAGCAAGGAGAAAGATAAAGAGTGTTTCCCCGAGTGGCTTCGGGGCTTGATAATTGGTGACTACCGTGTAAAAAAAGAATGGGGAGCAGAATATTTCCAACGAAAGTCTCCTAATACCCACATTTTCACGGCATCAAATCGGTTTAATTGCATTTTTTTAAACTGTAATCGATCGACTGATAAGACACATTAAGATTTCTGTAAAAGGCTAGAAAAGAAGGAATAGCTCAAGGCTGAGAAATTAGAAAAACGTGTTACTCCTAATACAATATATATTTTCTGGGATAGCTGGGTGTTATTACATGAAAAGTAAACCGTTCTTGAGAAGCCTGCAATATTATAGCCTTCCGTAAAAAAAAACTAATGCTTTGTTATAAGTAATTGTAGGATAGTAGTAGTAGTAGTAGTAGTAGTATAAGCTGTTGTTGTTGCTGTTGTTGTTGCCGTTGTTGTTGTTGTTGTTGTTCTTCATCATCTTATTCCGGAAACTAGTCTTGTATTGTTCGTTGGATCGTGTGTTGTTATGGTATTCAGTATCGTTTATTTAAATGCTTAGATTCTGATCCCCATCAAAATGTCAGGCCTGTACACAAGTTTGGGTTGTGTTGGTCAGACATTTGAAGGACCACCCCGTTACCTCCCGCGACATTCATGTTTTATTTGATCTAGTGTCTGGCCCGTCCGACGACTGGCGCCTTACACTACCAATTTCTATTTGATACGCACTTCAAAAGACGAGGCAAACCGTAGGCTAATGGCCAAGAGTAAAATTAGTCAGCCAGACTCTTTAAAGAATCCTTGATACATTAAAAATAAAGAACGTCTACGCATGAGCGTCATAAAAGAAAAGACAAGAAGCCGTGAAATGAATGAAAATAATGCATATGGCGCCTGCAATTCAGTTGATGACGCCATATCCAGATTGTTCATAATTCAAATGTCGTCGGAGTTTCAGTTCGTTGTTGTTGTTATTTTATTATTATTATTATTATTATTATTAGTAGTAGTAGTAGTAGTAGTAGTATTGCTGTTGTTTTTATTGAGTTCTCACACAGGTCATCATAAGTGATTACTCAATGACAACATTTGGCGGTGTTCCCTGGAGTCTGGGTTAAAACATGTCTCACAACATTTCCAGTAATTCTCTTTCGATAACCTTTCGAAATTAATGTGCGCTATCTAGGTACGTGCATTAATGGCGGAACATGAATAGGAGAAATACATAGTTTTGAAGCCGTTCTACTATAACGTTGGGGTGAGGTTTCCGATTATTTTGACTGTGTTTGAAATATTATAACGTAAAGATAATTTCAAAAATGCGAAATATATTTTTACACGAAAAAAGAAATTATTATGAAAAAATGTTTTACAGCGGCAATTAAAAAAAAAACTTTGAAGTTAAATAAATTCATTGTAAAATTCCCTTAAATGGCACATCTGAGTTTTCTGGGATTATTTAAAAGAAATTGAATTAAATCAAAATAGCACCTTGTTGTACAAAAACAGTTAAATTAGCTCTTAAGACCGAAAGAATTTGGCTTCGCAAAAAATCGTTTAGCCTGAATTCTACGGAAGCCCAAAATTTACGTCAATATGTACCTGCCATCAAGGGGTGAAAGTGAGGGATGAGGTTCAAAACCGGCTGTTTTTCTTATTTCCCAAGACTTTCATTCGTACGTTTATATGGTGAACTTTTGTATATTTTTACCAGTTTTGATGTAATTCTTTTGTTTGTGTTCCTGCTTTGAAATTTTTTCACTTTATTTTTTTATTTTTCAAGATTTTATAAATATTACTTTAATCTTAACATAATCTGTTAAATAATACAAGTAAACTATTAGAATCTTACATAAAAAATGACGTTAAAATGTAACTCTAAAAAAAAGATTAAATATCTTTTTGCAATTATATTGGTTTGTGTATAAACAATGTTAAATTCAATTAAAATATCGTTAATTTAAGGAATTACTTTTTCTTTGAGTAAAAATCATTTCCTTAAAACGGACTCCAGAAGGCGTCGTAATGTTCATGAGAAAAAAAGTTGTTATAGTTTACGATGCTTTATTTGCATAAAAATAAGCTAAAAATATGTTCATCCTTTTTTTACTACTGGGGAGTATATCTTAAGTAAAAGTGTTTTTTTTTTTGTTTGTTTAAAGAAATTAATAGATTTCCACTAATATTCTAATATGAAAATTTTGTGTATTATATTTTGTAGTCATGATTTGATAAATATTAAAAAATCCCTTAAAAATAGTTCATCTCTGAATTTTTGTGACATTTGAAGTAAAATGAGGAGTTAATATGTAAATACATTAGGAGCATCGGTTATTTATTTTGCACGTACCCGACGGTATCGCAACACTCGGTTGCTATTGATCTCTCGCTAGCAATGACTTGAATCTTAGCTTGATCTTTTTTTTATATAGGGGTCACCACTTATCAAGGCTCGAAGGCCACTAAGGGATAAGGGTCATTGCGTGTACAGTAATCAATGGGATAGTATTGTAGTAATCATTAGTATTAGGAGTTTTGATAGAGTGTCTTACTTAAGGTGGCGGTTTGTCAGGAGTTTGGTTATGTTGGACTTGAAGACGTCCAAGTTGTAGTCAGGTAGGAAACAGGCAAGCAGCAGAGAATTCCACTGGTGTGCAGTTCTCAGAAAGAAGCTTTGCTCATGAAATCTACGTTTGGATTTAGGCACAGATAAAGAGTGAGAAAATTATTGACAGTAGTTTCAGCCAGACGGGTGTTTTTCGTGAAAAATTGGCGAAGGGGGGGGACGAAGGATTAGAGCTCAGACGACCACCTGCCATGAAAATAACGATAAAACAAAGACAGGCTCGCAACGTCTCTTCTGTGGGAGATAGGTTGCAGGGAAGAGAAAAGGGCGTCCCTCATTAAACAACGACGTCTATTTTGTACTCTGTCAAGGCAGGATAGGTTGTTTTTAGCAGCTCCTGGCCAGATGTGGCAGCAGTACCCCATCCTTGGACGTACTTGCCTTTTATACAGAAAGAGAATTGCATCAGTAGTAAGAAATCTTCTGGAGCGGTAGAAGGATCCCACCATTTTCCCAGCGTCCCTGGCAACAGATTTGATTTACGTGTTCCATTTCAGATCAGGAGTAAAAGACAAACCCAAAAGCTTGTCAGAACATGGAGCCTCCTCAAGACGAGAGCAATCCATTTCAATTGATGCCAGATGGGGATCACAGTGTTGATGATGTAAATATAGAAGCTTGGTTTTGTATGAATAAAAAGTGACCAGCCACATCTTCCCCCATTGTACCACGTGCTCAAGATCAGAGGAGAGGGAATTAGAGAGAACTTTGTCATTTACGGCCTTTGTTATGTGCCATAGATGGTCGTGGCATCAGCATAGATGTCAACGAATGATTTAAGTGTGTGTAAGGGAGATCATTGATGTAGTTCAGGAAGAGAGTTGGGCCCAGGATGGACCCCTGAGGGACTCCAGCATTAATACTGTGGGCCTCTGATTTCTGCCCATCAACCACTACTCTTATGAAGCTATCAGAGTGAAATGATTTAATGATTGAGAAAACATTTCCAGTTATACTGTAGCTGGAAATCTTGTGAAGTAGACCGTTATGCCATACCTTATCGAAGGCCTTCGATATGTCAAGAGCAATTGCCCTGGAAAGAACACCTTTGTCAAGAGATGAACTAATCCTATGTGATATAACCGTTTGCACATATGATGTAGATCTTGCAGAGCGGAAACCATATTGCTTGTCATTAAGAAGGTTATTTCTTTTCAGGTTGTTGACTACTTCTTTATTTAATATGGATTCCAACAACTTACTCATGACACAGATGAGACTTATTGGTCTGTAATGAGAGGGGGATTACTTTTCACCTGAATTCTTAAATACAGGCCATACTGATGAGGTTGTCCAGGGTGCTGGAAAGCACTTCTCATTAAGGCAACGCTTAAACAGTTTTGTAATATGGGGGCAATTCTGGTTGGTGCTTTTTCAGCACTATAACTGGAATGGCGTCAGGGTCAGTTGCTTTACTAGAATCAAGGGTCTTGATTAGCTTGGCAACATCACGCACAGATATTTGTCTGTTGCATAGCGTGTTGTCTGTCATAGGATAAGATACAGGGAGTTGATGATCATTGTCGCATGGGGCAGAATTAGCTGCAAAGTTATTGGCAAATAGTCTAGCCTTGTCTGATGCTGACGAGTTGACCTCAGGTCCATTGATGATAGTTGGGATAACACGCACGCTTCTGTTCAAGATCCTGTTTGCTATTTGTCAGAACTGGTGGGAACTAAGCCGCTGCTCAGCTACTTTTGATTTAACAGACTGACCATATAGCTCTCTTGCATGTTTTATTACTCTTTTACAGTGGTTGCTGGCAGTCCTGAAGGCAGCATTAGTCTCAGTACATCTATTACGTTGGTAGCTATGGAAAACGTGATTTCTGCGCGCGATGGCAGCAGTATATTCAGGGGAGAGCCATGGCTGGCTGTTAGGTTTTTGTTGGAATTTTTTGGATGGTATGAATCGATTTATGCCTACAATTAACTATTCGGTCAGGTCTAATACTATAGAAGGCGCATCCTTTTTAAACATGGAATGCAGATGTAGGTCAGATACGAACGTACGGAAGCTGTCCCAGTCATCCATAGACCATCGATATACACTACGGTGGAGAGGTACGTCTGAAGACTTATAACATTTCATTTTTATCTTAACTGCTTCAACGGAGTGGTCAGAGGATACCAGAGGAGATAGACCGGAACATGAACACAGCTCAGTGGATGTTGTGAGGAAAATGTTTAGAAGGCTTGCATATTGACCGGGTTTATCGGGCACACGGGTGGGTTCTTGAGGTCATAGGCGGTTCGAGGAAATAAGCTCTGTTCATGGAATCTGCGTTTATATTTAGCTACGGATAAAACATTGGGGAAACTGTTGATAGTGGTTGTTGTTAGTTTAGTGTTTTGTGACAGTTATCCTTAAAACAGAACGCCCGCTTTGTTATCTACTCTTTACTGTTGTCCAAAGATATAAACAAGACCTTCTTTAAGATCAGGAACTGAATCTGGATAAACACCGTTATCCGTTTATTTTGTAGTCAGATATTCTACTACAATGCCTCTCTAGTCAATATTCATAACATACAGGAAAATGTGTGAAGCATTTTCGGCAAAGAAATATTTTAAATTGTATAATTCATAGTTGGTAAGTTTTAAAAAAAGATAAATATGCAACCATTTTTGTTTTCGTTTAATGTATTTGGGGGGATGGATTAGTTTCTGTTTGAATTATTTTGAGTGAGAGGTGTTTGGTAGGGCGTGCCTTTTCATTAATAGTAAGCCCCCGCCCCTTTAAACAACTCATTGACTTAGAATGTACAAGGGAAACAGAAAAGTACACATAATTGTATTATTACTACATTTACCTACCGACATCGTCAGAGTAGAGATATATTTTGAGTGAATGAATTAGAGAAAGATAATGCATCTTTTTTTCTTTCTAATTTTTAAAATGATATGTGCTTGCCAGTCGCTTACCGTAATAAAGCCACGTTTGAATAAGGTACTCTTCCGGTTTGGCACTCAAGTAAAACTCCGTGATACTCTGGCCCATGGATACGATTTCTTTAGGTTAAGATTAAAATTACGATGTTATTTCGAAACATGTTACGATATTTTCTCCACTTTGTATTATTTATAATGTTATTTCAATATATACATGTGTATTATATACATGTGTATTATATACATGTGTATTATATACATGTGTATTATATACTTTAATTTATTGTGTTACTAATTTTTCATGTCGTATCCCGGGGTACTACTGTAATTATGAAATTATGATTTTTTTCTGTTTGTTTATGTTTTGCCCAATTCGCAAGTATAACATTTTCATTCTGAAAACACTCCACTATTATTATGGCTCAGAGTACTTATGCAGAATCGTGGGGACTTGCTGTTATAATGAAGTTATTATCTTGAAAACTATTTTCTATTGCGATAGAAAGACTCACAATTGGTTACAAAAAAAAAAAAAAGATTCAAACCTATACATTCTCTGAGGTTACCCTTTTTAACAATATTTCATTCCATGTAAAAACCATTATCGAGACGTCAAATACGTCACATCGAGCCCATTATTTTGTTTTAACGTAACGGAAAACAGTGTTTTTCCGAACCGGATTTATGGTTTTATATGTGTTAAAACGCACAAAAACATATCCAACTTGGTAGAAGAGTAAATTATTTTATGTTTGATTTTTTTTTTTAAATTACATTTTTACCCCAAACAAGGCACATTGGCACTTTGGTGTAGGGGGCTACTATCAAGGGAAACAACTACTGGGGTACTATGTTGGGATTTGGGCAGCAAGATGTTGGTTCACGTTGCACTTGAACTTCTGCATATCAGTACAGTTGGGGAAGCAGTGATCTGGAATGGAATTCCAAAGTCTAGCGGTTCTGGGGAAGAAACTACCGGAGTAGAAAGATCTTTAACATCTAGGGATCTCTACAGTGTGGGGTGGGATTTTGCAGCTTGTCGGGTCTGTCGAGGGATTTCACGTGGTGGGGGCAGAAGTGCTTGCAGTTCATCAGAGCATTCACCATTAAAATACTTGTAGAACAGGCAGAGGGATGTAAAGTTTCGTCGATGGGACAGAGGCTGAAGCTTAGATGCCAGTTTAGGGCCTACCAGATTCACGACTCTCTTTTGAACCATGCCAAGGAGCGAGAGACTAGTAGCCGATGCACCAGCCCAAATATGACAGCAATACTCCATACATGGGTGAATCGTTGCCTTATAGAGGTACAGGATACTTTCGGGTGTTAGTAGTTTTCTAGCACAGTAGAGAGAGCCCACCTTCCTTGCAGCGGCCCTGGCAATGCCCTCGATGTAATCGTTCCAACTCATGTTTCATGTGAACGTTAGGCCAAGGAGCTTGAAAAACATAGTCTCAGATAAAGCGGCGTTGGCCATTGCTATAGGTGGTAGAGAAGGTTTCTTGTAATTTGTCATATATATTTTAACCCTTTTTCTTACGTCTATTTATATCAATAAAAACGGGATATTTTATGTAAGAATATGTTGTAAATATTTGGTTTATCATTTTTATAATGTAAATGTTTTCTTTTTGTGTGAAAACATTTTTACTATAAAAATTATAATCTGTTTTATATATATATATATATATATATATATATATATATATATACAAAATCAGTGAACTATATTAAACTTTATAGTAATAATGTATCCAATAATCTGTTTTTTTATACGAGTGCTTAATGTCAAATTTTGATTGCAGCACCAGAAGCCGTTTTTGCCAATTTTTACCCAACGAAATAAAATGTTGAAAATTAATATAATATAAATTTGAAATAGCTAATAAATACATGTGTTATGAATCAAAACACATTACAATCGCATTTAATATAGAAAAAAGGAAACTACTGGCAATTTCTACGAAATATCAAAACTTAGCCTCAATCACAGACCTTTTACGTTGAGCGTCATAATCTCCAATGCGAAAAAAGCCCCCCCATCCTACATGTTGAAATTTTTAATAAAAAATGTATTTATTGAATTTTTAGAAGTACAACTAAAGTAATCTGATCTTAACATTCAATTATAAAACGAGCATAGTTTTCTTCGTGAAATTTTATTTTACTTATTTATTTGTTTTTTGCTATTTTTAGCGTTGCCATTTCTTCCAGTGAATTTTTTACCGTAACTATTTTTGGTGCCATTTTTTATCAGTGCCGTTTTACCTAAACGCATGGCTATTTCTTTCTATATTGCACTGATGGTGTTGTTCTAATTTGGAGCTATTTTACCAGAGTTACTGGTGCAGCATTGCGGATTACCACCTCTGTGAACCCATAGTCGAAACAGACGATTTTCACACATTTTATCAATATGATACTTCACCTAATCCGTCCTTATTGCTTCAGTCTGGGAAGCATGTATAAAGACTACTGTCGCAACTTTCAAGACACATTTTGAGAGCAATCGCTTTTTTTTTCTTTTAACCCTTTTTGCTTTTCAACGGATTTGTGCACCGGACACTGTTGAAAAGTTGGTAATACGGAATTGCATTTTCCCCTAAAACTAATTGTTTTCTCTTTTTGTTTATTTATTGAGTTAAATTCCTTGCTACCTTCTTGTTCGTACTTTTCCTTGAAGTTGGATATTTAAACTATCAGAATATTTTCGACATTTCTATGCAACGTTCTGTATTTTTTTCGTTCTCCCTCTGTTTGTTCACATATAATCTATATACATCACTCTTAGGGTGCAAAGCGCAATTCTTTGTCATAGTTTATTTTTTTATTCCTGTCTATATCTTCAGTCCATTGTCTTTCCATTGAAAAATATCGAATGCATAACTGCTTCCAAATGTGACGTAACGTATACGACGATTTTCAACCTCTTGAGAGAGACTGGAAAGACAAAAACATAAACTTATTGATAAATCAGTGCATCACGTATTGAACGACAACCATTAAAAGCGTCCTCATCGAGTGTCATCTTCCCTTCAAGAGAAGGGAATGTAACACTTTGTAACGGCGTTAAAACGAAACAAGAACGACACGTTTCTCGATTGTGTGTTGACTTGCGATGCAGCGTTCAGCTCTGTGGTTAGACGCTGAAGAAGCATTACGGCATTTCCCCAAACCTGAGTTGCATCAAAAGAATATCATGCTGATTTTAAAATTGTGCAGCCGTTTTTTCTTTTAATGCAGGCGTATATGTATAGGTACTGTCAACAAATGGATGAAATGCATCAGAAATATAGATAACACCCACCATTAATCAACGGAAAATGCCCAAATCCTCTTCCTCGATAATGCCTGACCGCGCGGTGCTTTACTGATTCTACAGTGTTAAAGGAATTAGGCTACGTTATTCTGCCCAATCCGCCAGACCCTCCAGAACTCTAATTAAGCAACTGCTACTCTTTCAAAACTCTCGACAACTTTTCCGTGAGAAATGCTTCAAAAACCTATGCGATATCTAAACCCTTTCAGCAAGCTGTTTACGTTACTGGCATAAATATACTTGGTTAGCGTTGGGAAAAGTGATTGATTCTGATTGTACTTAATAAGATGAACAACTTGTTGTTTGAGCCGAGATATGTTCGTATGAATTTAAAAGTTAACACCTACAAGAACTTAGCTTTCAACCTGATAGTTATATATTCTTCAAATACCTACTATGGTCGTGTGGTTTGGCGCCATTCAGTGAGACTCATATAGACGCAGTGAGCTATATATTATGAAATATTATGATTGATTATATAAAGTAAGCTAATTATTATCGGAACATGTAAAACATCTACTTTTGAAATAAATATAAAACAAATTCATGAACTGACCAACTGATTAAGAATGGCTCCATTTAAATCCATTCCTATCGCATATAAATCCAAATAAGCGATAAATTTAATTAACTGCTGTAATTGCGAGGAAGTCAAGCGCATGTGAATTGACGTATTATATGTGCACAAGTAGATTCATTACAGAGAATAAATAGATGTAACATATTTCCGGCGGGGGGGGTGGGGAGGTAATGTATTTGCTAGTGGAGTATTTTACGATAAATATTCTTTCCATTTGTTTCATATTATTTGATGCTGTGAGTTTGATTTTAATTAATAAAGACATTTGCCCTCATGCGAGGAAACTGCTTTGTATCTCAATTACTCATGAGTTTCGTCATCAGATCCAATTACTGCATTCAAAAAGGTTACTTCTATATCAGTGTTGGTTTAAAGTATATAAAACAAATGAGCAATATAGCTTGCGAGAAAGGCATATACTAAGAGGAATCCGTATATTATTATATAAATAGGTACATATGGGTAAACCTCTCATTCTCTTTCTTTGTCATACATATATATATATATATATTTATATATATATATATATATATAGTCATTGACATACAGTCCTGTTTCGTTGTATCACAACCCATCAGTGCCGCTCGACTAGCATCGCTCCTTAGCCAAGGATTGAACCTAGAACCGTCGTGTTGACAGTCGACAGTTCTCCCACTAGACCATGAAGGCGACGCCCGTAAAAAACTCGTCGGAATGTCTATTTAAATGGACACCCGCTACCACGTTTATAGTGCTCAAATCGTCTGTTATTTAACAAACAACGAGCTTCGCATTTTTCAGCCAATTAAGTAGCGGGTGAGATTATTTACGACATGTCTCTACCCAAAGAGGGGGGCTTAAAATATATTCGTAGTCATCGACATACAGTCCTGTTTCGTTGTAAATATATATATATATATATATATATATATATATATATATATATATATATATATATATATATATATATATATATATACTAGACTACCCGTGATCCGTTGGGTCAGCGTGTTATATTAGCTATGGAATTCATGTAGGTGCGTGACCCTGGTGACGTAAAGAAAATAGTTTTTTTTTTTTTTTTACATAACAGAAACATTTCTATGAAAGTATATTAAAATGAAAAAAACAAGGACGAATCATTCAAACATGAAAAAAAAATCCAACCTATTCGTGTAAAGTTACCTATTTTTTCCGAATAATCGCTCAAAAATCGAAAATTAAATGATTGTCCGACGCATCGAACGCCGACGAAAGCAGCAAAAACGCACATGAACCTACCGATGAGGAATATGAGCATGAAAAACGCATATTGGAATCCTCCAACCAAGTTATAATAATTTTAAATCTAAAAAAAAAAAAAGACTAAAAGATGAAACAAAAAAAAACCTAACTAAACAAAATAAAATAACACTGATCCTGAAACATATTATTAAATGTGTCAACAAATTCACCGTTCTCACACAACTATTTTGTATCTAGAAATATAAACAAAAAAAATAAAAAAAGGAAGGAGCGAAAACGTGGCGGATAAGAGTAGTAGTACTAGTCTTGGCTTTACTACAATTATTCTTATGTTTGTCAACGGGTTAAAGTTGTTTAGTTATAAGAAAATAGCGAAAGTATAGTTATAATAAAGTATAGTTGGAAAACACCCCCACTTTTCCCATGTTAAAGAATAATTTCGAAATAATAACGTCAATATTTCAGTGGGCAGGTCAAACTCTGCAAATGAAGGGGTTTTTGTTTATTTGTTTACGTTGTTATGGGTGAATGTTTATACGCGCATGCGCAACCTGATATCGTAAACCGGAAAGTAGGATCCATCACTCGTTACAAGGCCATTTGAGTGTTATAATTATATATATATATATATATATATATATATATATATATATATATATATATATATGTATATACATATATATATATATATATGCATACGTGTATATGTGTGTGCACTCTAAATAATTATCATAATGCGACTTTTTCTGTTTTCAAATTGACAGAACTTTAATGTTTAAGTCTGTGCGTGATCTTAGTTAAGTTCTGCCTCAGAATGCCTCCATTAATTACCGATAATCGAAAGCGTTATTTATATTTTCTATCATCGGTAAAGCCATTTTTTACATGCCATCGCTAAATAACAACGATAGAACAACGAAACGTAGAAATTTTACAGTGGGAAAGTTGATAGCGCGTTTTTTTTCTTTTGCATGATGATAACTACATGGTCCTTTACCGCGTGTAAATGTCATATTTTTTTTAATTAACTGCATCACTTGATTGAGAGAAACAGATGCTATTTCCTGATTTAACAGTGCAAAATACCCTAAAGCACTTGTAGAAATCTAGACAATATTCACAAAGTAATAAATTCCTGTCCAGTGTTATCTTTCACCAACGCAATACACACACTAACGTTTGATTAGTTTCTAATCCATTAATGCAATAATAACAACATACGATTAAACATCCAAACAGTTTGGCCTGCGTTTATTCTTTTAAATAAATTATGATTTAACCTCATCTTTAACACACTAACTAATGTAGCATATAATAACTTATAAATCCTCGTTATATTAAAATCCTGTCCTATTAATTGTGTAATATATGTCCTAGTAATTGCGTGGAACGATAATATTTTCCCCTTAAAGAAAAAACACTACAACTTAATTTAATTTTTTTTATTGAAAAAATCAATTCAGGTAACTTAGTTATGTAGCAGAACTGACATATATTCAATGTATCCGCCTTCAACCTCAATCAGCACATCGATACATGTCCGGAACTGGGAACATGTTCTTTTCTACAAGCGCATGCGAGAACTCGGCTAATATACGGCGGAGGGCTATAATTGTATCGTACCACTCCGTACAATCGTTTTTAATCATATACTTCTAATTACACAACATTCCCAATATAAAAGATTTCATTACTCGTATCATCAATATTAACTGTAATAGCTGTCTGCGCGTACATTTACTTCAATTTTTCAGTTTAACAATAAATAACTTTAAAATATTGTATACTTACATAAACACTCATATTTATGACATTTAAGACGAGATATGTGGAAATATTCTAATTAAGGCTCGCTTTTCTCCATACCAATATTAAATTCTAATATTCTCATAGGATATGGCAAATCTATATACCCATGTTTGTCAAATTACATTCTATCAATTTAAAATCATAAAATTCAATTTGAAATACGATAATTAAATTAGTCACACCATTTTATTATAATCGTTGGTTAGTTAAATTAGTGGCACTATAATTAAACAAAACCGCGTAGATAAAACACACTACATACTTCAACATGTTTAATTATTCAAAATGCGAACATATATAAGGAACCTACTTCCTACTACCTGCTTACGATGTTAATAACTTGTATATTCTAGTTTTCCTTTTTTTGCTTCCATGCATCAATTGACAGACCTACACACGTTTTTCAAAGTAAAAGCTTTATTTTAGTCAGAATTACCTAATTTTATACCGATTACTTACGCTACATTTTAAACCTAAACTTCATTCCATAGAAAATTGAAGTCGATGGAGTTTGTTATATAAATTTATTTTCCAGACTGCTTGTCGAGATTGCGCACATGTAAAGGTTTTTTGGGGGCAGGGGTAAATTTGTAAATTGGTTCAACCTCTACAATTTTCTTTACAATGACTTCTTTTATAGTTTTTTGACAATGCTAATGAAGATATTAGCAGTCAAACATTGCGGAGGCAACTACTGATATAGATATGAGAGATGTATTATACACTTTAATTCACCGGCTGCCAGGTTTGTACGCACACATGATAAAACAATATACTTCTCTCTTATCGACACTGCCCCCACACACTTTTCTTTTTTATAGCATTTGCGGTTGGGTATGCTAACAACAATTATCACGGTTAAATTTGGAGAAATTATTTTGTTCACCCCCTCCCTCACATTATAAAGGGGTTGTCTTATCCGACAGCTGTTTTTTTTATATGGGAATATTGGGATGTCTATTCTGAACATGGATCTCAAGAGGTAGAGGTTGATGGTTTCTATTCTTAACGCCGTTATTAATATATGAAGTAGGATGTCTATTCTAAACACTGTTTTTAACATGGCATTGCTAAAAGAATTGAAGTGAAAGAAAGTGCTTATTGTTTGGTATTACACGTCAAAAAGACAGCATATAACTGGAATTTACTTTCATGCTGTTTATGGAAACGTTGAAAAGAAGCCGACACTTGAAAAACAAACGGTAACAGGTCAGACAAAGACCACTGTTTTCGATCACTCTAAATTGTCCATTATAGAGTGAGACTTTCTAACCTCTAAGACTTTTGCTTTTACTTTCCATTACTATTCTAACGGGCCATCTTTCGTATTTAATTCTTCTATACTGATTTACGCATTCTAATAATTAATTTTTTAAATTCAAACATATACCTGCATGTTATCACCCCAAACCATCAATAATCATCTGTGAAAGGAAGGTTGTTTTATTTCGGCTATGGCCGCCAGTGTCCGCACTTTTTCAGGGATAGCAGTGACCACTTTGGTCAAGATCGAAGTGTAGTATCTGTTCCGGCAGATACTGCAAGCAAAGACCATATGTGGGGGCGACCCCACATATACGACCTTGGTCAATGTAGGGGCAACCCTTCATACCAATTGTCACTATCCAGCTCCCTTACTCCCCGTGGAGTTGGTCCCCATTTCCCCTTAACTCCTCACATTAAAAATCGGCCTTGTGCCTAATTTGCTCGGTGGGGGGGGGAGCAAATAAATACCATCTGCATTTCCATTTCTTGCTCTCTTTCGTTGGAGGATCAGTCCTTCAGATTGAGGTACTTTTTTTTATATCTGTACCTTTTCTCCACGTTAAAAAACGACCCTGGTGTCTAACTCTGTCCCCGTGGGTAGGCATAGTTAATAGGAACAATAACTGTAGTTCATTTATTTACGAGTGGGGGTAGGCTTCCACTAGGCAAGCCGGTTAATGGGTCCTGCCTGTCTTATATAAAAATAAACCGATATGAACTAGCGTGCCCTCGACAAGATATGCCGGCTTTCCTCGGAGAAGAAATTCATTGGAAATATCTAATGAACCAACGCATGTATAACAAAGAAAACCTTACGTTTTCGAATGGTTACTAACCTGGTCATGCCAAAACATCATCTTGTTTTATCTCAGTGATCTAACGATTTTGTTTTGTGTAAAAATAATAAAAAGATTTTTAAATTATTTAGAAAAAAGATGAGAAATAATGTGTATATAAATTATGTACGTATATATTTAGAAATATGCAATATAAATGAGAAATGGAAACAATTGAATTCTATATACATGCATTGAAAGAATGCGAAAGAAAATAAAACAGTAAAGAATGGAGAATATTAGAATGCTTTGAACAGAAATTAAATAAATACAAAAAAAAAAGACGAAACTAAGTATTGATCGATATAAAGTGAGAGAATGAACATCTGTGGCGAGAAAAGATTAAGGAGAATATAACAACCAGAGAACCTTAACAAAAAAAAATATTAACACCAAAGGAAACAGATCAGGAAAGAAAAATTAAAAAATAATACAAATGGCGGCCAAAAATGAAGAATTATAAGAGAGAAGTACACACTACGATGAAGAATGAATACAAGAATGGAAGAATATTATGATGTAAATAAGGAAGAAATATATTTTGCATGTAAGAAAATAGCCGAACAATAAAGAGGTTGCAAATAAAAATAAAAGTAGCGTGATTTATAGAAAATATCAGAAATTTATATGGAATAGATACCTTGCGACCCGAAAATTATAAATATAGAACGAAGTTTCCTATGTAAATTGTTATATTTATCGTAGTTAAAAATAGTTATTCGTTATTTTTATTTTTGAGATACAATTTGGCTTGTCTTTTATATATGTATTGGGGGAAAGAAAAAGAGAGTAGAGATTGTATATTAGTAATAGATGTACAGGAATAAAATAAGAAAATTTATAAAAAAAAAATAAATGATAGAAATAGAAAATATCGAATATGGAGCTGCATAAAAAAAAGCGGCCAACCCCTTAACTTTTATTGTTTTGGGCTCAAATCAAGTTATTAAGTTATATCCATGTCCAAGGAACCTATATCTAAAATATCAAATGTTTAGACTCAACATTGTCGGGGGAGTTGGGTAGAGTTCTGAAAGGTCAAATCGTTTAACTTTGACCCTTAACAGCCACATTTCTGCCCGAAAACCGATAACATAGATTTTATCAAATCTCAGTAACCTGTATATCAAATTTCAAGTCTATACCCTAAAAATTGGCAGAGTTATTGCGTTAGAAAATGTACACAGACACACACACACAAACACACAAACACGGCCACTTATATATATATATATATATATATATATATATATATATATATATTAGGTTACGTGTGATTATATTCATGCAGCTTCATGCAGATATTCTACATAATATTACGTTTATACTTTCGTCATATTTGCGTAGAAAGGTTTTAGTAAACACAAAACTCTTTCTAAATATCTTTATGTACGCGTATATATATTTGCTTAAAATATAGTATACCAAACTCATCTGTCAATTGTTGGTCTACAGATATGAAACGTAATATATAGGGTAATTGAACCTATACGAACCTTTATATTTTGGTTTTAGCCGGGACAAACTTGCAATAAGTAAGCTTATTTTGAACGGCCAGGACGTAGTAAATCGCCGCTGGCGCGGCTACTAAACTGTTGGCTTTTGCCCCACTCCATTTTTCTGTTAGCGTTACAAGTATGAGCCTGGCTACTGCAGCTTTTTGTAAACGTTGCTATTTTGATTTTTTTACGGGACTGTTTAATTTTTTTATTCTCTCTGTTGCTTAATACGCTTAAAACTTCTCCACACGCCAGGGACCCAAGCTAGTATAATAAATACTAAATCTGCATAACTCAAAATATAATATTTAAGCGTATTTTACCACCGGGTAGCCTGCTAGGGTATATATGCATACATACACACACACACACACACACACACACATATATATATATATATATATACACATATATACATATATATACACATATATATATACATATATATATGTATACGCACACACACACACACACACACATATATATATATATATATATATATATATATATATATATATATATATATATATATATACACGAAAAAGTAATCGGCGTTTACTGGGTTCAAAAACAGCCTCCAGAAAATGAACTCTGATTTATGAAAGTATGATAGGTTAGGAAAAGGAAGGGTTGAAAAGGAAGAGTTGTAGTGAGATAGCTTCGAATTTGGGGGTGTCAAGACCAAAGCAAAACATGATGAAAGTAAAAATAAAATAGATAACCCCCATAATTTCTTATACCTACCTGCTCACACTGAAAAACTTATCACAATATTCTGTGGATCTATATTAAAAACCTTGTTATACTTTGTGACATGTTTACATTCTATGGAGGTCAGGCGCGAACGAACACCCCATAATTTTATTATACCATATTTCTTCAAACTGAAACATAATTATCAAAGTATACTTACGCAGATAGATATTAAAAGTCTTTATTAAAGTTTGTGCTTATTTTCATTGTATGGAGGCCAGGCGCGAAAGGAGACCCCGCTATTTTATTATACCATCCCTATTAAAGTTAAAACATACTTATCAAAGTATTCTTATGTACATCTATATACAAAACACTTGTAAACGTGTTTTTACAATTTTCAATTTTTTTTTATTTTCATACTTTGTGGACCAGGCGCGAACGCAGACCCCACAATTTTAATGAACCACTGTTCTGCCAGATCAAGCATACCCATTCCTGTATCTCGATACATCTTATATCATTATATGTAATAAGTTTTTTTTTTAAATAGTCAACCATATAGGAGACTGTTCGTGACCACATACACACACACACACACACACACACGCAGACATTCAGCTTTATATATATGTATATATTTATACATATATATATATATATACATATATATATATATATAATTTTAATTAAAATAAGTATAATAGAAATAAACTGAATAAAAATGTCGTCTTATAAATCCTATCATAAATTTGTGAATAAAAATAAATATACGGCTATTCGATTATATTATTTCAATATATTCGTTCCGTCTAAATTCTCCCATATAACGACATTACATATAAACAAGAAATATCCGTTGACAAGGCGGTGTTAATTTTTTCTGACCGTCTCTAAAGATTTAAGAAATTTTTTGTTGCGATAATATCTGCCGGTTTCCTGACAAAACATGTATTTGTCCATTTATTTATATTCAAGTTTTATCGTATTTATTTTATTATATTATTATTGGAATATCGACAACAATAAAATATGAAAAACAATCTTTAATGTAATGAGAATGAAATCTTAATAAAAGTATTAATATAAAAAATGTCGTTCGTCTGATGTTTAAAAAAAAAATTAAAATATATTTCCCGTTATATAAGCATAATTATATAATCTTATTCTTAAACTATACTATCCAGTGTCTGTAACACGCATATATATATATATATATATATATATATATATATATATATATATATATATATATATATATATATAAAATGTGAGAGAATACAAACCGGAGGTCTAAGACTCGAGTTTCCCCCACATTCTGGACTCATCATCCGAACACAGGATTTCAAACTGGAGCCTCTTGCATACCAGCAAACAAACCACACCTGAGCAACAGCTTAGAAAACAATGCACACCCACACACACCCACACACACACTCACAGAGGAGAAAGCCTATCAAC
>NC_136495.1:143664055-143744055 GCF_053919585.1 Euprymna scolopes | reverse complement strand
GATAGAGCAAGCAGTAAAAAAGCGTTAAATGTGTGGCTTCGATTCTATTTTATGTAACTCAAGTCATTTCGTTTTGTCTTTTGAATTCAGCATTATATATAAGTTATATATTAGTTATAATATAATATCCAACATATATTTAATAATAAATACGAAATCTGCACGATTTAAGATATATACACGAACTTAAGGACCTGTCAATGCACGCCCCCTAGCTTATATATATATATATATATATATATATATATATATATATATATATGTATGTATATATATACATATATATAAATATATATATGTGTGTGTATAAAACAAAATTGAAATAAAAATGACTATTAAATTTACCAAAATGATCCAAGATGATAAAACTAATGTTATTATAAATATGAAAGATTTAATATTTATAAAGTAATACAAAACATATGTAAAATATCGATAACACCAAATAGGAGATAGAGCTTATAATATCCATTCACGTGAAATCACCTTTTCCTTCACTCTATCTCCTCTGCTTCACTTTTTCTTACCAATTACGATCTTTGACCAATTGCAGTTTCATCAAATACTTTTGTATGCAAAATCCGATCCCGCATTTTGCATATTACTTCCCTCTGATGAGAAGGAAAGTATTTATTCGAAACTCCGATGATTAATGACTATCCACTTATCAAGTGTTTCCTTTTCAGATTAAATATGTTTTTAACTCTTTTTCAAAGTGTTGTTTTACATGTTTTATTAACTATTTGCTCTCTCATATATATATATATATATATATATATATATATATATATATATATATATATATATATATATATAGGTGTGCGTGTGTGTGTTTGTAATATTTTTCATGGATTTAGGCCTTGTGTCTAAAGAGCAGAGTTTATTTTAATGTATGAGTAAACGTATTAATTCTTTTAAAAGAAAACAGTGGCCCTTGTACAGTAGATATATAAGAAGCTCAATAGTTATAGGTTTTAATAGAGCTATATTAATATTGAGTAAAACGATTCTAAAATTTGAATTTGAAATCAGTTTAAAAGTAAAAAGTTGATAAATAAATAATGTCCTGAAACCTCCTGTATTCTTTTCTACTGACGATCTCGTTTATATCCTCATCACCCCCCCTAAATAGTCTGCACAGGATGCTCTCAGTCTTACCTTAATATGATACGTCACATAATTTGTCCTGGGCGTTTGGTTCTGTGCGGCATATATTAGTACCCAAACCCACACGTCAAATGTCCTTTTCTGTCTACCTTTACGAAGTACTTATTAAATTGACGAATAAAGTTTTTTTTTCATAACGCTTTTGGTTGTCCATTTATTGTAATAAAAACTTTGCTACATACTATTTTGTTTAGCTTGATTATTTTTCAAACATTTACCCATTACCGATCCGCTTTTCTTTACAGTTAGAGATGTACACTTTCAGATCAGGTTTCTTACTCCCTGAATTGTGCTACATCTGTTTAATCCCGCCCCATTTCATTTCTTTTTATATATGATCTATTGACCTCATTCTTAGGATGCCATTTTCTTCCTTGTCTTACTAACTATATATTTCACACGTTTTACTCGTTGAATATTAGCCCTGCTACTGAAATATAACTAATCTATATATGTTTTCTGCAGATATTTTGTTTATTTTTTTTTCTAATTACTTTATCTCATCAATCCCATTACCTTCCACCATAATTTATTTCAGTCTTTCAAATAATCCATCTTACGTTCTCCTTTTTCTATCACATTATCGTCAGCTTTGGCATCATTCAAAATTACTCTTCGCTCCCATTCATTCCCTGCTGCTTTAGCCATGACTTTATAGTCACTATCTGCAATTTCCTCGAAAACATGTACGCATCTTATGTGTTCAGTGTCATTCCCGTCAATTTTGCGCCCACTTGTCTTTTTACCCTCTCTTAATCCAGTTCTGATAATCATACTTTTTTTCGTATAGCTTTTCTCTGATCACACAGATAATGTTCTGTTTATTCACATGTTCTGACTTCACTTCCTATGTTGGATATACTCGCTTATAAGCTTTTGTATTTTCACCATCAAGATTAATGCTGAAACGAAACTTTTATCTTATTTATCTCAAACTCAATTCATTGACACACTAGAAAGATGGCGACGCAGTTTTCGCTACCATGATAGACCTTCTAGACGTGAGCTATTTACTTAAAGTTTCAACACCATTAACACCATTATTTTCAATACTCTGATAGTACATTTCGTTCAAAAAGGTTACGTTAATTTTAGGTTGCTAAACATCGATGTTTTGTTGGAGACACCATTTCCAGACGGCGGATATTTGAAATTGAAGTGTTCCTATTGCAATATTGTCGGTCTTACCAAAGATGTCAGCACCATCTACCCAGTAGTGCTGGTTTTAAAGCGTCAGTTAGTCGCATGATTCACTCATACCTGTCATTTAAACAAGTTCAGTAGGTTTACTGATTAATCACACCAGAAAGCAAGGAGTATGACTCCATTGTAAGAAGCTATTAATTTGAGCATGCCTTGCAATAATTCTATAGGTAGATAGGAAACTACCCCAATTTCATGCTCAGCATTATTGCAACAATTTTATTATTATTATTATTATTATTATTATTATTATTATTATTATTATTATTATTATTATTATTATTATTATTATTATTATTAATAATAATGAATAAACAAAACCGGCATGCGCAGACTTTGAATATTACCAAATATTGGTCTTAACCCCAAACTTATGATCACTACTCTTAAACTATTAGATGACTGAATACAAATTAACTAAGTAAATAATAATAATAATAATAATAATAATAATAATAATAATGATGATAATAATAATATAAATGTTGATAATAATAATTACTCACTAGGAGTATGCAAGCAAGCTACCATCAAATATTTCTCTTTAAGTACAACAGGTAGTGTTGTCTAGAGTAAGAGTGACAACAAGTGTCATCTAATTTCTGGTGCTCCCAACCTCTGAAAACTTTCGTAGAAAAAAGTGTGTTATCGCAACGCCCATGTACCATTGATTTCCTAATAGAACGCAGCCATTGTTCTTGAATGGAATTTGGTGGCAATAAGTATCCAGTAGGTCTCAGTCCTTGCTGCAGTATCATCGATGGTCCGGCTAGTGTTTTCACCTTTTGGTCTTTTGATCTTTTTAACCACCTCAGTTATTTTGTGAGGCGCCATTTCATGGGAACACACAAAAACGGAGGGGGTGTTTAAATTTAAATTACACGGTTTCATTTGTAATGATTCCATATGATGTCCTTTGTGTTTTACATCTTTGGAGTTTCTATATGCCCGGCGTGTGACTGTAGCTCAGGTGTGTAAGTCTCCGCATTAAAATGTTTTCCTTAATATTTCAGCAGTTTAAATTATTGTTATCCGTTGAATCTTCTCAGCCATCTCTCTGATTTCAGTTTTTCTCTGATTCAGTTTTTTAGTCTTGTCTTAGTGTTCTTACAATAAATAATGGTACCTTGCCTTTCTTGATCTACTATATAGTTTGAGCTCTCAGGCCAGTTCCATGTATTTTCTCCGTTTCTCCGTCTCTTTTATCTTTATATATACTCTCCTGGAACGACAAAGTCTACAAGCTCGAAGGACCTTTCTATACTGTAAACAATTAAATACATCTAGTCTTCTTGCTTGCATGGTTTTATCCATTTGTATATCCATGTCTCATAGGATTGTGTTCAAGTATTTCTGGCGGTTTGTGCTTGTGCCATTTGTCTGACTGTTCAAGATGCCTTTGCCTACATAATGCACAGTGTACTTCTATCCACACTTATCGTCTATTTTTAATCCACGTTTTACGCTAATTTCCTCCATTTGCTTATGCGGTTTATTGTTTCGTCTCTTCGTTCACGTAGGTTGCATTTCTTTTTTTGTTAATTATTACGACTTCCGATCTTCTTGCTGGATGGCTTTATCTGTTTGTATGACCATGTCTAATAGAAATTGTGATTCCCGTTTTCAAGTGCTGTAGACAGCTGATGGTTGTAGCAGTTGTCTGCGAGGTCAAGATGCAGTTGTTTGCATAATTCCCAGCGTACTGACTTTCCTACTTGGTTGTACATGTTCTTGTTTTCCTTTGAGGCCATTTCGCTACATTCGCTTACTCTATAGATTATCGTTTCATCTCTATGTCCACGGTGTCTGTATTTGCTTTTTTGTGTGTTCCGTCGAGCTTGCTTTGATGTGTTTGACCCTCTTCGCATCAATGTGCAAGTCCTTTAGTTATTCCGATCTTTTGTCATTTCTGAATCTTCGGTATAGTTGTTTCCCTACCCATTGTTTTTTTTTCTCGTCTTATTCTGTGTTCTTCTTTTTTCTGTTTTGTTGGGGTCTTTTTCAGTGTCTCTTGCTGCCATAATTATTTTTTCGGTGTTCAGCAGCATGTTTTTTTTTAGTTTTTTGTGTCATTCACACATTCTTCTATAGAAGAAAGCCAATTCTTGCCGTCTTTCCTTTTCACGTAGAGTGTGTCAACATCATCCATTGTGTGTAGTGCCTTGTACATTATGATGAGTTTCCTGGTCTTTTGATTAAGCTATTCAATGCTGCTTTAGTCTCCTTTATGAACGTTCCAGGATATCTTACTAGTTATACTGCACATGCATTTATAACTTTTATTAGGTTTCTGCAATAAAGGTAAATTTCTAGAACTTTTATTGTTTTTCTGGGGTATTTCTCTCGAATTATCTCTATCATTTATATTACATTGATGGTGTCTGCTTCCAGTACCTCTAGGCGTTTTGTTCCCCTCGTATCCTCCGTTCGGTTGGGTAGTTCCATGTCTTCAGTTTTCCGTTTCTAATAACTATGAGTGTCACTTTTCCATACACAACTCCATTTGGATATCCTCACTGCAGATCTTGGTAGGGTTTTTAAATGTCTTTAATCACTTTTCGTCTAAAAGTTTCAGATCGTCCATGCATACTAGGTGCTTGATTTATTTATCTGTAGTACAGAGCTTGTATCTGGTTTGGAACTTTCTTGGTGCAATGCCCAGTGGAAAAATAGCTATGATGAACAGTAATGGTGATAAGTAATCTCTTTGGAAGATGCCTCGTCCTATGTTAATTTATGCTATGCGTTGTCCATCAGCTGCCTGCTCTAGGCTACATGTTTCATTGCTTTTTAAATAACGTTGATAATCCTGGTTTGTCTTTTATACATTTTACGCATTCTATTATCCATGCTTATTGAATCCTGTCGTACGTTTTTTTTTGTAATTGTGTTATATAGGGGTTCATTATTAGTATTATTGTTCTTGTTGTTATTAATAGTAACAGACTTAGAGTCTTATTAGAGTTTATTGTTGTGTATTTGAGACGGATGTTGTAAGAGACTCAGTAAGAGGTGAGTCTTAGAGAGAGAGAGAGAGAGCCTTAGTGAGAGAGATGTTGTAAGAGTTTTAGAGAGGGATGTTGTATCTTAGAGAGAGATTGTTCGTTTTAAGTGACGATTCATATATATTAAAAATTGTTCATACTTGAAGTGTAATGGAAGCTCTTTGAGTGAAGAGACATTGTTCTGACAGTCTTAGTGTTGATATGAGATGTAGAGTTCACATTGTAGATATGAGATATGTATATCAGGACATTTTATAACACAGATATATAGACATATAATAACAATTTTCACTTTAACTTTCGGTAGAATCACAACACAAAGACGACATTTATACAAACACATGATGGGTTTATTTCTTCTCACGACCGGCCGTGGTTTTCTCATCAAGAATTAAAAGCTTCACATATTAAGTTTCGAAGTACCGTCTCGCTTCTAGACGTTCGAATGCCAAACTGGATTGTCGTCTCTCGACCTCAGACTCTCTCTGAGTTTTTTTTTAACTCTTAAGTTTTTCTAACTATATCTAGAACTTTCTATTTTCCATGACGTCATACACACGTGTTCTGGACATACGTGTCCAAAACTTTTCCTTTTTTTACAAAAGGAATTTTAACCTGTACTCAGTAACCTATATTTCCAATATGTTAAAATCATTTTTATTAAATTATCTTGTAGCTGCATTCTTTCAATTGAATTTTCATAACAAAATTGACAGTGCACATTCTTTACTTGAAACTATTTTATCTCTAAGCTGTTTTACAATCCATTTTCTAATTCTCACACGTAATCTATTTCTAAACCTAAATTACGAGGTTCGAATTTCGTCTATGCTATATCACCTTCATTGTAACTAAATCTCTCTATTCTTATACTTACATGAAAAGGGGGCAGCCCTTATCATGTAACAATTGGTGCATGCCTTTGCTAAATGCTTTCCCCTTATTTTGACTTAATTCAGGATCTGTTGATCTATATCTGGCAGATCATGTGTTCATAGTTTCCCTTTTTATGTATTTGTTTTGTTCATCAAAATATTAATCAGACTGTTATTGATTTGTTTCCTCATTTCTGCTGTAAGTATTTCCCACATGGTGGGTAAGTATGTGATAGGCCTAATATTTCTGGTGGCGTTTCCTTTCTCTGTGTCCTTCTGTATTAGTGGAGGTCTACATTTTGCCATTCAATCTGGAACGTTTGTTTGCTGTATACGCCTCCTTAGGTTTGGAGGTAGCATTTCGTGTAATGTTGTGAATTTATGTCCTGCATGCTTGCCCTGCTCCGGTTTGTATCTATATCCTCTCCCCTTGTTTGTTGCTATTGTTTAGTTCAGTTCTTCATGTTTCTTGATTAACCCTTTCTTACTACTCACAAATCTAATTTTTATCTTCTCCGCGTCGCTTTATTCCTGTTTACATTGTGCCTTTTTGTTTTGGTTTGTTGATTTCGATTTCTAGCCTCATTTCCTATCCAAATTTTGTCGGTCAGTCTTTCCGGGCTGTTTTTCTGATTCGAATATCCTACTTACTATTTTTGCGCCTGCGTAAATTAAATTGTTTAAGTATGTGATTTTATCTTTTATGATGTAAGGGGAATAACTTGTAAACCTTATCTGGTTTTTTTTTCTGTTTTCATTGTTTTTACTCTTGGTTGCTTAACGATGGGAACGTTTATGTTTCCTCGTTCATGAGCTATCTTATTGTTTTTATTCTATCTGCTGCCCAGTTTCATTGTTCTCGGTTTCTACGCTTGTGGTGTCTCTACTTGTGGGGCTTTCACTTTTGGGGGTTCTACAGGTGCGGTTCCAATGGGGGAAACCTTATGCTCGATTTTATCAATTATTGTTCGCTGTATTTCTGTAGTTTTGGTTTTGAGAATCAGCATTTCTTGAGCATCAGTCTTGCTTGGACGACAATTCTTGTTCTGTCGTGTGGTAGTCAGTGGACAAGTGTCATAGCTATTTTATATGTTTCCGATAACGCCATAGCTACATTTAAGGTGGTCTCTATAATAACATTCGATTATTAGTCTATTCTCTTTCATTATCCATTTCTTCCTCCGTCTTGATTCTTTTTTCTGGTTATATTGGTTGTGCTGTGTTTGGTCGGTGTCATTTTGGGCCCTGAAATAAGAGATTATATTTATCTGTTCAGCGTCTGTGTTTTTGCGTTTTCGAAATTAGAAAGTAAGCCAACATTATTATTAGTATTAATTTATTATTATTATTATTATTATTATTATTATTATTATTATTATTATTATTATTATTATCATTATTATTTAATATTTCGTCGTTTACTATTTGTTTTGATGAATAACACTTGTTCTTCATTAATTGCATGGCTTATAAAATCTGATTATTGATGACAGTTCTTACTGAAATCTCACGTCGAGAAATAGCACCTCTTCATTCAAATGCATTTTATTTCGTGCATCCTGCACATATATATCATTTATGTATGCTTTTACTTTTGATGATGATATCTAATTATCAACAATATTCTGCCAATGTAGTATTTTGATCGCTTTCTTTGAATTGAAGGACGTCAGCAGGAGATCATTGTTGCAAACATATTTTTGAAAAGACTGTCAATGAATCTTACGTCATTCATTTTGACGATTCACCGCATCATTCGATGAGAAAAAAAATGGCATCGACATCCAAACAGATAAGATGATATGTAAGAGCATCTCATCGTATGTTGTACATAAAAATACAAAAAAATTTGGATTAGATTAGTTTTATTTCCATTCTAATTTGTTCTTGTTCTACATGGCAAACATTCTCCTATCTTATCTAATATTTTGTTTTCATTTTTACTTTTCGTTAGCATACAAGAACGGACAGGAGGAATTGTTAAGGATAGAACGAACTACATAGTTAGACAAAATAATACCGCACCTTGTAATTTCCGCATCAATTCGAACCAATATAATTTGAAAACATTTTCAAGATATATTTTTTATTTTTATTAATATTTGTTTTTTTCCGAATTAGCCGAATTTAATCTATAAGACCTATGAAGATATTTTAACTATAAATGGGGGAGGATTGTGAGCAAATCCAGAGGAAGTGACGACAAAAGCGGAAAAAAACTATGAAATTCTGACATAAAGTATACGTTTCTTATACAAATCATAAAGCAGTCGAAAAAATTGTGAAAATGAATACGAAACTACGGAACTAAAAGTACAGTAAAACAAAACAATAATCCGGTTTTAATATAATGTCCATATTTGCCATGCCCTACACAAGGGGGCATATAATTGGAATATCGCATTCAGAAAGCGAATATTGAGAACATTTTATAATGTGATGAAACTCGAAGAATTTTCTCCAGGCAGTTGAGGGATATCATGTTCTCCGATAATTAACCCTATACTATATTCCTTGGATCTGGCTATCTGCACCCTTAGAGACAGCCTAAAGAAGCATATATTCAAGAATTCCTTCTTCAGGATGTTAAACATTGAGGTGGGGTCGTAATGAGATGGTTTTATATCTTTGAAATCCAGTAGGTCTCTTATTTCCAATAATGGAAAAATAATAGCCAAGATTATTTGAACATTGCAAATAACTAAGTGTATCATATCGCCAACGAATTTTTTTCACTTGGTAATCCAATTTGTCAGGATGACAATGCTCGCATTCAGATAGAAATTTTGTAAATGAATAGCATTTATGTGAAGAATTAGATGAATTCTTGGCAACACAATCCATAGATTGAAATATGATTACGAATCTTTGGTGTAGCTTAAAAATGTTTATAGCAGTTATTCCTCCCTCATCGTTAAAAGAAATAAATATCGTTTTAGCCGATTCTACTTTGACAAATAATTCAATAGCTGTACGCATGTATACAACGCCGCATTCAATCTACGATCGATTAAAATATGTTACACCGTAGAAATAACTGTATTAACATTTCAAAATTTTTGAAATATTTTATCTACCGACTTAATTTATTTTGAAACGAGACCATAATATAATGTTTTGACCTATACAGCTAGGTCAAAATTATGAGGCATCTATAAAAAAACTTAGATAATAGATTACACCCATGCAGTAAATCGTTAATAATTATATAGTGAATAGTTGAAAGATAAATGTAAAATATTTAAAATTAGATCGTTGTTTTAAAGCCTGTTTCAAGAATTTTAGTCGTCTCATGCTTAATTCATTCACTATTCCAAATGGTTGATTGTTATACTAAACGTTTTTCTTATTTTTCAGGTAATATTTGATCAAAGCTAGTGCTATAAACTGCATGCAAAGGAGCAGGTTTAAAAATGTTAAAAGGGCACAGCTTGTTGTTTTATCTTGTGAAGAATATTGGCCGGTAGAAAGTCCGAGAAAAAGGGACTTTCAAGGAAGGGAGATAAAACAAAATTTAAAATATCCAACGAAACAAACTCTTTCAAAATAGAGAAAAAAGAAGACAAGAATGTAAAAGATTTACAACCGCAGGGGAAGGCATATCTTTGAAAAAAGAATTCCTTGCAGATTTTTTTTACATAGGCATCACCACATATCAAAGGCAAGAGGCCACTCGGGGATAAGGGCTAAAGAATATACAGTCGAAATTGGGCAATATAGTAATCGTTAGTAATAGAAATTCGGAAAATTTGTTAACAAGACGAACGGTTCATCAAGAACTTATTTACGTTAGACTTGAAGAAAACCATATTGTAGTAAGCTGTAAAGCAGGAAAACGGAAGACACATCTTCAGGCGTGCATTTCTAAGACAGAAGATTTGTTCATGGAATCTACGTTTATGTTTAGACAAAGATAAAGCTTGGGGGAATAATTAGGATCGAAAATATGTTCATCAGAGCTTACTGCTGAACTAAGAGTTGATGCTAACAAAAACATATCAGCTCAAAGAGTGAGAAGATTATTATTAAAAACAGGATTAAAAAGATGCAAAGCGAGGAAGAAGCCATACCTGTCTCAGACCAACAAGAAAAACGGCTGAAATTAGCAAAAACATTAACACCCGACTACTGATGGATCGACCAACATTGTTTAGTCTGACGAAAGAAATTTGAGTAAAAGTAACGGCTTCTATTTCCAATACTTTTAAAGGAAAATGATTTTTTCATGTGAATACATCAATAACATTTTTGCAGAACTAATAGCAAATTCTCATATTTATAACCGATTTTTGGCACAAAAAATCTTTGGTCAAAACCACACTGATGGTTGTAAAATCCGTCGCCTTTGTCGAAAGTTTTAGGCAAACATGCAAACATATACAGACATAAATCTTTATATTGGTAACTAAAAATTTCGACCAAAACACATTAAAAAGCGTGCCCTACTTGTTATTATCCTTTATTTTAAATTTCAAATGTTTAGACCAGATATTGTCTGAGCAATTTGGTAGAGACCACAGTGTTCAAATATATATATTTTTTTATTTGGCGCCTATTATGCCCCTTTACATTTATTGTTTTAGGCGAAATGTAGTTATTACGTTAGATCCATGTCTAAGAACCTTTATCTAAAATTCCAAGTGTGTATACCCACAATCGGGAGAGGATTTTGGTAGAGTGCGCAAAGATAAAACCGTGGAACTTTGACACCTTGATAGTTAAATTTCTGGCCGAAAACGGATTTCAAAGATTATCCCAAATTTCACTACCCAGTATATCAAATTTCAAGTCTGTAGGCTCAAAATTGCCAGAGTTATTGCGTATTGAATATAAACGCTCTTACACACAGTCACATACACATACACGTTTACTTTTATAGGTATATAGATAGATAAAGCGTTATTCTGGCAAACTAAATACGAATAACAGATCTCATTTGTATATTACATTAAAAACTCGATTTTATTAAATATCGGTATTTAATTAATGTTTCTAGCGAGAGAATTGTTATAATGTTCTATTCGAAATTGTTATGTAATAAATTTTTAACAATAATTATATTGATACTATATTTAATTTAATTTTTTTTTTAATTATTTCTCCAACATCGATTATTTAAACATCCTTTTAGAGTCATTTGACTTTCGGAACATAGACAAAAAAAAAACTATCACCAAATAAAATAATTCCAAATAGATAGAACAATGTTTGACTTTTATTATTTTTTTAAATATTCAAAAAAACACAAAAAAACTTACGAAAAACTGAAAAGATTTAATTTTTTAGTTTTTATTTTTCTTTAAAGTGCTATACAGTAATCGATAAGTTTTCACGGTGTGACCAACCGTCTTTTAACATCTAAAAAAAATAAAGAGTTACTGCCCCCTCTAAATACTATAATTTACACTTTGTTTTTCTTTTTACGCGTAAATCTCATCAATTTACAAACGTGACTTTCTAATAAAAAAACGTAAAGTTTTACGACATGACCAAGTGTCGTTTAACCACTAAAAAAATGAAGATATACTCTTTGTGCCTAATACGTTTATACAATCTTTATATATATATATATATATATATATATATATATATATATATATATATATATATATATATATTATATATATATATATATATATATATATATAGATATAGATATAGATATATATATATATATATATATATATACGGATTCTTAATTTCCTATACAATGAGTGTTCTTCTTTATTAGAATAAAATATAAATATTTTAAATTATATATTTTTTTCTAAAAAGTTCCACTTTTTTCTAACAGGCAGAAGTCTTTCAGTGAACTAAATCACTTCCGTTCGAATATTCTATTAAAAAGCCGCGGGAAACCATTAAATTGCCTTCCGTTCGTTTTGTCAATTTTAAAGACTGAAATCTAATTTTTGTGCATTAAAAATGTCGTTGTACATTGGGGAGAGTTCGGTTATTTGGCGGTAAACGAGAAAGAAAATGGCGACCATTAGGAAAATAAAAGTGGAAAAATTGTTAATTTTTTCGTTAAGAGCCGACAGACAATTCTCTATATGGAATAACCAATACAGATTATATATTTTTGAAATGAAGATATTAAACTTATTAAAATGTAAAGGCATATTTAAACTCCGCATTATATATCTCTATCGCATGAAATTTATCTATGGAAATAATTCGATGTAAATATACTTTTTTAATCTAGCAGATTACTTAAATATAAGAACTTAACATATGCTTCATTGCGGGAGTAAATAAAATTGCAATATACACATCAATACCCCGCGTAGCTATATAAGATAGGTGTAAATGGTAAAAAGAAGGATACTTTTACAATATAGGGAAACAAAATATGAAGTATCATAAACTTCTACAATCGGAATTTGTAACTGTGAATAATCTCTATTGTTAAAATGCAACTATAACTGGCCATACTTTTATAATAGTTGAACTAAAGATGTTTCTCTACGTGCAGGTTTAATGTTGGCACCCTTTTTGGTGTGATCATCGCGTAGTATCTGTGTAACTGTAGCAAGCAGGGCAATGAGTCAAAACATTATTATTATTATTATTATTATTATTTTTTTTTATTATTATTATTATTATTATTATTATTATTATTATTATTATTATTAATAGTTGATTTGAGCGAGAGCGGCTGGTTGATAAATTATTATGATTAGAAAAATAAACAATGAGATTGGAAAAAGTGGATTAACAGAAAATAGTTATATCGATACAAAAGGAACGTGAGAATAGAAAATAGATGTAAGCATGAATTTGGTCTGCATAAGCAAATAACTAGATCGAGGTTACATTAGCTGTTGGTCTGAGACAAGTAATGAGATGTAGGTTTGGGGAGATTCTATTAAGTCTTAAGCTAGACATCAGAAAGAACGGACGAATCAAAAGGGGGAGTTGGCCTCTCCATAACACAGGGAGGTGTGTTTCCTAAGGCGTCAGCTGAAATCATGAAAATAAATGTTCATATATTTCCAGGTATGTGGTGTATTTATTTACACCTGTTAAAAAAAAATGTTTGCCAACAACTGTTTGGATAGGTACATGTCAATCGTTTCCCGTTAGAACTATTGCATAAATGTAAAAAAATATCAACTATTTGATACGACGTCTTCACATGCATGCATTTAAACTTACATGGATTTACAGACATATATAACCCCCACTATTAAACATGTACGTCTTTTTGAAACATATTCATTTGGGCACAAAACGTAACACAGGTTCTCAAATTAAAAATGTTTTTAGTGATCTTCATATGACATAAATACCTACTAATGCACGGTCTTCATATGACAAAACTACCTGCCAATGCACACACACTCACACACATATCTCTCTCTCTATCTATTTATATATATATATATGTATATATATGTATATATATATATATATATATATATATATATATATATATATATATATATATATATATATATATAGTAATTTATAAAATATATATGGCGATTAAGCTACACTGAATATTCGGCGTTGCATCCACTCTAGGATTCGTCAGGCTTATGCGCCGAATATCCAGTGCAGCTTAATCGTCATATATATTTTATAAATTACTAACACGCTCTACCTATGTATTGAGCACTTTTGAAGTAAATACTTAAAGTTTACGCATAAATCTATACTTTCGTATATTAATTTTATGTTAGTAAATGAAGTAGTTATGTATATATATATATATATATATATATATATATATATATATATATATATATATATACCATTCAAACATGAGAGTGTTTTAATATATGGTTAACTGGTCATTTACTTAAGAAATGCGAAAAATTTCACCGCTTACTCAAGTTGAGAGCCAATTTAAAAAATAATTACAGTCCATAGATCAACTTCTCAGCTCTATTTGGAAATAAGAAAAATACAATTTTCGTTAATTTTATTAATCGTGTATATATAAATAAGGAGAGCGACTCTTTTTATGACTGGTGTCCAAAGCAGTCACTTCGCTATACCGACTACTCTTGCTACTAATTCACAGCTGTTGCGAAAAGAGAAGTAATAAGTAATCAGGTGTAATATTGAATTACACGTAAAATAGACTGTACCCTACTAATTGTCATGACAAAAAAATAACCTATCCAAAAATTATGTAGAAGGAGGAGATACAAAAATAATTATTAATAAAAAAAAGAAATTTGTGAAATCGGTGTTTACGAACGAAATGCGACAAAAATAACATGTACGCTTGCATTTAACAACCCGCGCTGAATTAATAAAGTAAATATTTCCAAACTTATTATATAACATATGGAGGGGAGGGTTTTTTAAAAAGTATTCCGTACTTTCATCTAAAATAGCGCGGCCGTTAAATGCAAAAGCCCCAAACAATATTTATTTTATAAATATAAGGTTGTAAAAATATTTATTACATCAAAATATTAGGTAGTTATGCGTGGCTATTTTGTTTTGTTCGGTTCGTTGAACGACCGATAAAGGATTCAACTTTTCTATCTCATTAAACAGTGAGAAACATATGCATTACACGGGTTTTTCTTTTGTTTTGTAAAATTTCATTGACTGACTAATAGGTGGCGCAAATTTTCAACTTAACTAAACAGTTACAATAATTAAAACAATATTTTTTTAAAAGTTTTATTTCGATTCAAACACTTATTATAAAAACTCTATTCATCTCTTCCGGCGATTTCTTTCCGTAAAATTGTTTGGAAAAATTCCAATGATTTAATTCAATTTTCTAATTTGTTTAAACAAATGCAATGTTGCTCAAATTTGTATATTAATTCCATTTTTTCACAAGTTTACGTGAAATTTTGGAAAAAAAGCCAATGCTCTTAATTACTTGTCTTGCCGTCAGGGCAGAGTTAGACACAAGGTTGTTTTCGAATGTTGGGAATAAATAAAAACATTGCCTCACTATAAAAAGCTTTTCTCCTCAACCGACTGAGGGCAGAAAAAACGATGTGTAGTATTTGAACAGATACTACACTTTACTCCTAGCCAAAACGCCAAGTAATGTAGCTTTGATTTCAAAAATGTATTGCTTTCCAATAAATGTGTTAAAATTATATTTTGATGCCTTAAATACTAATATAAATGTTATTTATTAACTATTTGTTTTCAATAATTTATTGTCTGCATTATTTGTACAAGAAGAAATTATGTAGTAGTTCATTTACACCAGAAAATAATTCGATGATTTTTTTTTTCTTGGCAAATGTGTGAGCGTGACGCTTTTTTACTCTTATTATTTAGAAACATATTATTTCACATATGAGGACGTTTCATTTGTAATTTCCTAAAGGAAATTAGAATTATTGCCCGGAACAATGGCGCAGTCTATATAATGCATAAGTGCAAATACAAGTCCAACATAAAAAATAATATAGTTCAAGACTAAGGAAATTTTTATTCTGGTTCCTATCCAGACGGCCCCTTTATTTTAAGCTAGATAATCCCCACATTAATAACCTAACTTCTATTTTACTCCGTCCTCGTGGGGAGGCTTATATATAGGAACAATATTTAAAATCAATAAAAACTTTACAATCAAAGAGAAATAAACTAAAAAAAGTGTATCTGAGAGAAAGATACAAAAATTCAGAATTGTTCATTTTGAATTGATAAAATCCGCAATTTTCCTGTACTTCTTTTTATCTCCTGAGAAATAAACCAATTTTTCCAGGATTAACTATTACATTTGTACATGAACATCTATTGTGTCTTGCTTTTGTGTAACTTTCAGCAAGATCTGATGCTCGGGATACTTTCTACGTACCAAAAAGTGTGACTTTTGACGAGTTGGACCGCTTTGTACACCCCGAGGACGCAACCAGAATTATCATTGGCTCAAAAGTTACTTAGATAATGTGGTTTCGCTTTTTTCAGCAAAATCAAATGATCAGAAAATATTCTGTCTTGAAAAGTGTTATTTATTACGATTTTTGCCTAAAATCAACAAACATTTTTGGCCGCATTTAACCCCCTGGAGATCCAATTAGAATGTTCTGATCGTCAACTGTTACGTTTTTAAATATATATCTATATGGACTTGTTTTGGGATAAGTCTCAGCAAAATTCGATGGTCGGAAAGGATTCTGTGTCCTGTAATGTGCTATTTTTGACCAATCCGATATTTGTCCAATTTGAGCTACAACAATAACCATTTTACCGTTTTTGACACCCTGGAGACGAAACCAAAATTTTCCAATATAAAACTTGCCCCCCCCCCACCTAAGGAAGCAACCAGAGGTTTTCTGAGAGGCAATTACTACGTTTTCAGATGTAGATCATATGGTCTTTCTTTTGGGTTATTTTTATTAAAATCTAATTTTAGGAAAATACTTTATGCCCCGATAAGTTACATTATTTTCCTTGCCTATTTATAAGTTCATGTAAAAAGTCAGAGAATATGTATTGCGTAGTCATTGAGAAATCTTGAAACGAATAAAATAGCAAACGAACGGACAAGGGTGAATTATAAGGTTCAAATCCAGTACAGGCGGTGGACTATAAATTAAGCAAAATAGAAATATACATTATAAACTTTGAGGGCATTACAAAAAGTTAAATATTGCAGAGTAAACACCCGCAATCTATGTCTCCAAACTTACAATAGCAGAAAGTATTCGACTATACTAGAGTGATAAAGAATTTTAAATACAAAACGATGTGTGTATTTATTATGAGTGTGTGCGCATGTGAATAATATGAATATTGCCTTGTCATCTTGCATTTTTAGTCTTCTTAGAAAATGAAAGATATTTGTTTATTATCACAAAATGCCAGTAAATGTATATTTTTATTCAAATATATAGAAAAACTGCTTGGCAACCTGGGACTCAAAGAACTTCCGGTTGATACTTGTATGGGAAAATATTTTGCCAATAAATGGGATTCCATCATCTTTCCCAATTCTAATGATTAATATATTAAATTCATTTCATGTACATTAAATTTCGAAAGAATATATGAGAAATGAAATGAAAATTGCGGCTGGTTATTGAATTCAGATGAGAAATATATGCAATTAAAGTCATCGTTATTGACTGAATATGGCGATGCGAGCTTTCAGAGGAAACGCTTCACTATAAAACTTTGTCCTGTTTACAAGCAGATGCAACATGATGCTAATAGGCAAACCAGGACTGCACGATAATACACAAAGTCTCTGATAGCATAGACACAACCCTCTCTTTCAACACTAGCGCACAAGTACATGTATTTGGTGACTTTAATGTTCACCACAAAAACTGGCTTGGATTCTCTACTCATACAGATACACGACCAGCACAACAACTAGTTTCGCTATACCTCACTCCCTATCACAAATGGTTACGTTTCCAACCCGTTTCCCTGACCAGCAAGAACAACACGCATCACTTCTAGATCTGTTTCTGACCATAGTTCCCGAGGATTGTATGAGAAATGCTGACAACCCACTCGGGAACGCTGATCATGGAGTGATAATGGACGAAATCGCCCTAAACTCTGGACACAAAACTGAAGAGCCAGTGCTCAAAACAACGAGATATCATAAAAAGGCTGACTGGGAAACCATCAGAGATCTTATCAGAGATGCCCCATAGGGAAATATTTTTCTCTTCCTGCTGAACAGTGCGCAAATGAGACCACTGAATGGTCCAAAACAGCAATGGAAGCACATGTTCCCATGCGGAAATTTTATAGCAAGCCACACTCTCCCCAATGGTGTACCTCTACTTGCGAAATTGCCATTGCTCAAACGCAGCATGCATGCCGCAGATTTAACCGACATAAGACAAGTTCAAACAGACATAAGAATATAGAAGCAAGAAGTAACGTTAAGGAAGAAACAGCGACAGCTAAGAGAGAATTTACTGAAACCACTAAAAAAACGCATCGACGCACAAAAATTAGGAACTCGTGACTTCTGGAAAATCTACAACAGTGTAGTAAATAATGGGCAATAAACAATTCCCCCACTAACCAATAATCGCGAGGCTGTTTGCTCAGAAACCGACAAGGCTAATATGCTTGCCAGCCGATTTGCTTCAAACTCCACACTGGACCCTTCCAACCACCCCCTACCTGACTTTACTTTGCAGACAGACGTCAAGCTAGACGATCTAAAATCACCCCTGCTCAGGTACACGCTATCATAAAAACCTTGACACTTCAAACGCATGTGGACCTTACCTCATCCCAGCTGTGCTATTAAAAAAAGTGCTCGGCCGAAGTAGCTCCAGTTCTCTCCAAACTCTACAACAAATGTCTTAATGAATCATGCTTTCCCGGCTGTTGGAAAACTGTTTCTGTGCTACCAGTATTCAAGAAGTCTGGCGAAAGAACTGACCCAGCACATTATCGCTCCATTAGCCTCCTCTCACTTTTCGCCAAAATATTTAAGACCAAAATTAACCATGCTCTAGCCCGTCACCTGCAGATGCTAAACTTCTGACTGACAAACAATATGGATTTAGACAAACCCGTTCCACAGCGGACATCCTAACTGTAATCTCTGCACGTACATACCATTTACTGGACAAAGCGGGGTAGGGCAGAGCGGTAGCTCTAGATATATATATATATATATATATAAGGCTTTTGACAGGGTATGACATGAGGGTATCCTCATGAAAATTAAATCATAGAGTATCACTGGTAGAATATTTAACATAATTAAATCCTTCTTCCATAAGAGAAACATACAGGTTCTCCTCGACGGTCGTACATCTAAACAGTGTGATATAAATGTGGGAGTTCCTCAGGGGTCTATCCTTGGACCTCTATTGTTTGTAATATTTATTAATGACCTCCCGACAAAACTGTCTCCGAGATGGGTATATATGCTGATGACACCACACTGTATAATAGGCATGACAGGAAAACAAATGAACACATAACTAAAAAATGGCACAAAAACACTAGAGGATGACCTCCAATCTGTGGTGGAATGGGGGCAAAAATCGATGGTCACATACAATGCTGGCAAGTCTAAACTTGTTTCCTTCAATAATTACAAGAAGTCTTCTCTGCCAGCACTAGCAATGGGCAGTGACTCCCTGTCTGAGAGTACATCTATCAAACTGCTTGGCCCAACGTTCACAGGAAACATGAGTTGAAAACATTGCCAAGGCCGCTGCGAAGAAGGTATGCTCTCTCTACCGTGCTAGAAAAATACTGACACCTGTACATCTATAAGGCCACCATTCGCCTATGTATGGAGTATTGCTGTCACATTTGGGCTAGTGCATCTGCTACTAGTCTCTCGCTCCTAGACAAGGTTCAAAAGAGAGTCGCGAATGTGATAGGCCCTGAACTGGCATCTAAGCTTCAGTCTCTGTCCCATCGACGAAACGTGGCATCCCTCTGCCTGTTCTACAAGTATTTTACTGGTGAATGCTCTGACGAACTGAATAAACTTGTGCCCCCACGACGTATACACCCTCGACAAACCGGACAGGCAGCTAAATCCCAAACCCAACACAGCAAAGATCCCTATATTTAAAAGATTTTTCTACTCCAGTAGTTTCTACCCCAGAACCGCTAGACTCTGGAATTCTATTCCAGATCCCTGTTTCCCTAACTGTACTGACATGCAGAAGTTCAAGTGTAACGTGAACATACTTCTTGCTGCCAAAATCCCAACATAGTGCTCCAGTAGTTGCTGCCCCTGATAGTAGCCCCCTATAGCACCCTACACCACAGTGGCAATGCACCTTATTTGGGGTGAAAATGTAATAAAAAAACAAAAAAAATACAGAAATAATATTATTTAGCAAGCGCATTAATTATATTTATGTTCGTGTGGGAGACATTAAACAAGAATAAAGACAAATAATCGTATTTCACTTTCAGAGCTATATATATATATATATATATATATATATATATATATATATATATATGTGTGTGTAAGGAAAAAAATGAACAATGGGTTATACATTTTGTGATTTTCTCCAGAGTGTTGATGAGAAGACTGGAAGCTGAGTGTTTGTGTCAAATGTATACATGTACAAGCGAAGAAGAGTAAATATGAAATTCAAACTTAAAACAAGTTACGAATATAGAATTGACCAAGTGGTAAAATATAAAATTATGTTCATCTGATGCTAAGTTACATTGTACATGTCTCCTTATGAATGAGTTATTGTTTTGAGTGTTCATATTGCGGTTCCATCTTGATTGTTTTTTCACAAGTGTATATCGATATTACCTACTACATTCTTAAGATATATTTTTGTGGAACTCGGGAATCTTTCTGTCGAACTCAGTAATCGCATGTAGTGTCGAACAGATCCTTTATTTAATCCGCGGGTGTTTATTGCCAGTTGATTTTCAGCCATGACGGCGTAGACGCCCTACATAATTCGCAATTATATTTTTCGTGTTTCCCTCACCAGAAATTGAACTTACAACCTACGAAATATTATTACTTACAACTGAAGTGTTCTAAGTATTTTATCTATTACGTAATATGTAATAACTAAATATACTTTAGAAGATCGGAGTTTCAATCGAACCGAACGTTGTAAAAAAAAAACTCAAGATTAGAAGGCAGAATGAAGATAATAAAAAAACTGTGCGCGCAGCTATATACGAAGAACTTGTTATCAACATGTTAAATAAGAGAATCATTAAAAACATGAAAGGATTTAAGGATACAATATAGAAGGAAACGACTTGAAAACTTCACCCAATAGACATGCATTCTTCTTTCAATCAAATTTCTATAGTTTCTGTCTGAAGGTGTTCCATGTTGTAATTGAATAGAGATTGACCAACATCTATTAGATAAGAGAAATTTCGTATCATATTTCAGGTAACTGAATTTCTCACTGCTGATATTCGCTGTTCATCGTACTGAGGTAAGTGGACTGTGGTTGAGAATTATCGCAGTATTTTACATACTGTGAGGGATTTACTAGTGAGAGTGAAAGAGCAAGTATCTTATAATATTAATGAGCACGCTAGAATATTAATATTCTGACGGGGAAAATATTACTAGTGTTGCCAAAGACAGATCACTTCTAATAAAAATTAAATAGTTAAATGGTATTAATTGTGATAAAATGTATTGGATGGTTGCATGCATGTAATCATGCGTCAAACATTTATATATTTATGGTATTTAACATCTTATTGGAATTAATATATTATTAGTTATAATCATGTATTTAATGTTTGTATGTGAAAAAAGCTTAAAATATAAAAGAAAATGATGAAAGACAGTTTACATTTCTTGAGGGGTTTATTAAAATATATGATTTTATATAACATGTGCTTATTGAGGTTAAGATGATTCGTCTATGCTGCATTTTGAAAGAGAGTTTTAAACACAAAAGCTTTATTTGTAAATGAGTTTAGCTAAGACTAAAGGCACTTTTCTAGATGAATTCTCAGAAAAAAAAAAACACTTTTGTACTTGCTGACCATTTGGAAATTAATCGCGAAAAATTAAAATAAAAACACTAAAAATAATTTTGGGGTCAAGATTATTTTAGTAAACAAATTTCACGAACAACTCCATCGAAACGTTGGTTAGTTACTCGTAATTGTAGTTACTATTTTTTACTTTAAAATAATAAAATTATTGTTCTATCTAATGTTTGCGTATATATGCAATAAATAACATCACTCTAGGAAATGAGAACTTTCCGACTATATGTAAGTATGCTTGTACGCATTGCACGATTGAACAGCGAATATCAACAGCGATAAATTAAGTTGACTGACATATGGTACGAAATTCTGCTTATATAATAGATGTTGGTGAATCTCTATGCAATTACAACATGGAACCCATCTAGATAGAAATTATAGAAATGTTATTGAAAGAATAATGCATGTTCATTGGGTGAAGTTTTCGAGTCGTTTCCTTCTAACTAAAATGCATCCTTAAATCGTTTCATCGTTTTTAATTACTCTCTTATTTAACATGTTGATAATAAGTTATTCGTATTTAGTTGCGCGTACATTATCTGTATTATCTTCATTATGTCATATAATCTTGAGTTTATTTGAGGGTTCTCTTTAATTGACATATAAATGAGACTATTTATATGCAGGAATGTTCGACGTTGAAAGTGACTGAATGAACACTAATATTCCATATTTTATTAGCATCAAAATCGCTGAAATCCTCCATTTTTCAAAAGATTATTCGATTTCAATCGATGAAATCGCCTCGTCTAGTTGGTGACCCACCAGATGAACAAGCTTAAATCTTTACAGGCCTCCAGACAGAGATATAGTCCACAATACCTAGTAATTTACATTGCTATATATTGCACCTAATGTTTATTATATATATACATATATATATATATATATATATTTATATATATATATATATATATATATATATATATTAATATATATATAATAGATTGAAAAATGTTTACAACTCAAAAGTCAAATGCCACGGTTCAATTATGCTCTAAACGGTTATATTCATTTGGAAACTGCTAAAGAACTTACTGTTGATTTATTATGACGGTCTTTTATTTTAGTATGGTGACATGGGCTTGAATTTTAGTTTAAAATGCAAAATAACAGTATCATGGTTTAATTGTGCTCTAAACAGCAGAATCTATTTCGAACGCGCTTGACCATATCAAAGAACCTACTGTTGATTTTATATGCCGGGCCTTTCTGCATGTGCGGTAATAATACTTCTCATATGTACTTGTGCTTTAATTCTGCATAAGGACTTGACTTAAGTCGAAATTGTCTGTTCCTTCTTTGATAGATGTTTTCGATTATCGATTATCGATACTTATCTAAGACATCAGATCCAAAACCTATGTAGAAACACTGCCAGACACATTGAGTATCTCCGTGTGAAATATCCGCCGTTTCGAGTCAATACGTAACGAACTCACATACAGAATCGTAAGATAATTATGATAATTAAACGACTTGTCCTAATTACATGTATATATTACAGTCATAAATAGTTTTAAGTACAATATTCCACCTCATTGCAGCGACAGATTTTGTATTTTATTTCTCTATTCCAACGTTTTGCTTTATACACCATATTTCGGTTATTTAATTTTAGTGTTAATGGCATTTCCTCATTACTTTTTTTCAACAGCAGTTTTAAAAAAAATGATATCCTATTTTTCCTGTGTTTCTTTACTTTCCAGTATTTCCGCTCCCTGTTTTGTCTGCAATTATTCGTTATAAAATTAATAAATATTGTTTAATTGATTTATGAAAATTAAATGAAACGCTTGAAGCAAAAAGCAACAGTCAACTCTTTGTGAAAACTTACAAAGATTCCAGAAACACCACATCAACCGCGACTTTATTGAATAAAAAATAGCGAAGCAAACACCACGATTATTAATGCCATGAAGTGAAATTTTAAATTAGATATATTGAAGTGTTAGTCATATTTGGACGCAACCACACGTTGGTACAAAAATTGCTAATTTCCTTCACGTATATATTGTTTTTATTTTACAGTCTGCCTAAACTTTAAATGCGTCATATCTATAATTTTCTCTCACTTTTACTTCAAGTTACTGATATTAAATGAACGGTTAATCTCCTGGTGTACAGAGAGAAGAGTCAATATGGAACACATTCTGAGTAGACAGTAAATCAGTAGTTGGACTATCATTCTCATTTCCAGCAAACATTATAAACACTTCTGTACTTAAGGTTTGTACATTTTGTGGAATGTAAACACCTGCGAAACAGGAGTGGGACACGGTTTTCTGCTAGAGCAAATATAGCTATATATTTGCACATGCCTAGAAAAGTGCTTTAAGTCGACTTACTCCTGCCAAGTAAATACATTTGGAATTTGACCACTTAGCGGCTATTTTACCGAATATATACGTTGAACACTTTCAGTTGAATTAAAGTCGGTCATTATGCATAGATCATCGTATAACGATTAGATCACTCTGACTGACGTAAATGAACATTTAAAATTAAGATGTTTAAAATTCCACGTTATCCTACGCGGTTAATGGTAGCCGAATGGATACGGTCTCCGCTAATCGAGTTAGAGATGTCTCGTGTTCCGGGGTTCGAATCGTTCGACTGGTGTTAATCGTGACACCCTGCACTGAAGATTCCCGAAAGGATGAAACACTAGTGTCTGTAGGTATTTAATTATTATAGTAAAAATAATTATATATATATATATATATATATATATATATATATATATATACTGCGTGCCAAATAATTAACGAGATACCATGGTTTTTACCACTTTCAGAAACTCACCGGTAGTTCCGTATCAAAAGCTTAGGAAACTTTGCCAGTGCTGAGATGCGCGTACTGTGAAATTTCAGTACTCTTCCGCGCAATATAAACATCTTGCCATCATAATTGCTGAATTCACGGTATTTGAGGTGTGCAAAATTATTAACAAGGCAGTTTGTTTCATCATAATGGGTGGTTCTAAAATGATTACTATTGAAGAGCAGCTAGCAAAAGGTAAAACTACTCTCGAAATAATAACAATGATAGGAAGGTACCATCAAACTGTGAAGAATTTTGTCAATGACACTGCAAAAATACGCAAGACAGCTGATAAAGGTAAATCTAGATTTTTTATCGTGCCTTTCTCTACTTTAAATTAAACGTGAAGTTTTTTAAGAACCCTGGGCAGACAAGTCGAGATGTCTTTGACCAAGCCGGATTGAAGAATGTCCCTAAAAGTACTCGGTGTCGCCTTCTGAAAGAAGTGGTAAATTCTGTTAAGCCTGTGACAAAGCCTCCATTAAATAAACATCACATAGAAAACCGATTGAAATGGCCAGCAGATAACATGAAACGGATTTTTCCAAAGTTTTGTTCACGTATGAAGTGCATATCACTCTTGGTTGTCCAGATGGTTGAAGCAACGGCTGGGCCCTAGATGGACGACACCGTCATCAGCGTTTCAGGCCCCACCAAGGTGGTGGTTGTATAATGATTTTGTCTGGCATTATCAGAGGTAATTTAGTTGGCCAATGGAGGGTCCCAGAAGGCGGAAAAATTACGTCAAATGTTTACTTAGCTTTTCTGAAGAGGCACCTTGAACCACAGCTGAAGAAGCAAAGTTTGACGTTCAGAAGAACCATTGCTTTTCCCTCGCATGCAGCAAACAAACGCAAAGAGTATTTGCAACAACTGGGGTTCTCGTGGCTACGGAACATGGAGTGGGCTGCGAATTCCCCAGATTTTAATCCAATTGTTAACTTTTCAAGTATCATAAAGCGACGCCTCTATGGAAGTGGACGCCAATTTAAGAGCAAAGATTTTGTGAGATGCTCTCACGGAGGTATCGAGAGGAATAACTGGTTACGATCATTCATAAAAAAGGATCTTATATCTCATACCAATTATGCCAACGTAGAAATTGCTATGTAATTATTGTGTTTTAAGCATTTTTCCTAGTTTATATTATGTTTTAAAATTATTTAAATAAACAAGCTATGGGTGTGTTGTGTTTTTTTGTAAACCTCGTTAAAAATTGGCACACTGAAAGCAACAGATATTTCCATCTTCTTACATAGTTTCGCTAATACTACTTTAAATACTTTTATTTTCTAACTGAATATTATTGTACATACTTTCTCCCAGTTTAATGGATTATAATTCACTTGTACCTTAAATAATTAAATAAATGTAAACTCGTTAATAATTTGATACGGAGTGGATATATATATATATATATATATATATATATATATATATAAACGTATATATATATATATATATATATATATATATATAGTGTACAGAAAGTTTTTAGATGAGACACGTCATTGGTACAGTCGGTTTCAAGCACGATAGTTAGGACCGTTTAAGATATCCATATCAAACACTTTTCAGCCATACAAAAAATATAAATACGCTCTTATATTTCGGATTTTCCATTTAATTGAGCACTCTGCTTGATTTCTTTTCCCCAAAACACTAATATATATATATATATATATATATATATATATATATATATATATATATATATATATATAAATATATATATATGTATATATATATAAATATATATATATGTATATATATATATGTATATATATATATATATATATATATATATATATATATATATATATATATATATATATATAACGATCCATTATCAGTTGACCCATCTAATGCCGTTCTGTATCGGGGAAGAGGTAGTTTGAACATGGAGACAGAGAGATATAGTGAGTGTTAAATATTAGTATATGTGAATAATTACTAATTATAATCTATCACTGTAGGAATTGATCGTATTATTTACTCTATCTTCTGTTTTCACTCTTCCCACTATCATAAACTGTACGAATGACATGTATCAGTAATCATCTGTTCTTTTTAGCAAATAGTGTTTATGTACACTCACAAGTGCTAAATTTTAATACTAATTGGCTAAAAACGATGTTTGATAATCGTTTCAATGTTTTTGTTTTAATATGGCGAAATTCTCTCAGACATCCTAGAGGAATTAAATAATAAATATGCAAAAAATATTGTTTTTGCATTAATAAGGTGAAATTAGTTGACACATGACGGAAAAAGTAATGATGAAATAATCTTCTACCAACTGTTAAACTAAACATTCTTCGTGCTTATGTCAGCCTCATTCCTTTTCTTTTTCATACATTCTAACTTCGTAATAGATCTAATTTTCATTAAATTATTAGTTGAAACTTTAATCCCACCATTTTTCTTTCTTTTTCTTTGTAGTTTTCTCCAATCTATTCAATTATTTAACCATAGTGTATCCCTTATTTGAAAACAAATTATTTACTATCTTACGACGATAGCGATTAGACGGCAATCTTCATTGACTGACCAGTCGGGAACTGATTGTTCAAGGATTTGGGTAAATAAATAGAGGATACCCAAATTTAAAAATTGAGTCTTGTCGTTTTTTTGTCGACGCTTTCTAAGCATGCGATTTCCTTGTGATTGAACACTTAATCTTTAAGAGTTTTATATTTAGGAATCAGAAAATATATAAGATCTGTGATACTAGCTCCTTGTTATTGCGCCGAAACATAGCTGGTGGCTTAGATGAATTCTCCAGTTTACAAACCTAATTTCGTTAGGCGATAGATAGACAGAAAATAACTTTTATATTATCCTAGCGCAACGGTACAATATAATGTACTCTTTAGAGACATCTTGGAAAAAAGCCTTGTGTCTTGACTACAAATGAAAGTTATATCCCCATTTCTAATTTCTCATTAAAAAAACGAGCAAATTGTGAGAGCCTGCTAATTATGTGTGCTCATCTATGTAAATATACCCTGCACTTATCCCAATGCCAAAGATCTTTAGGCAAAACGGGCTCATGTATGCATATTTGATATCAATATTTGATGAAAAGACTAACGTAATCAGATTCTTCCTCCTCTTTGCTTAAATCCATTAGACCTTAATCAATCGAGCACTAGTTAGCCACCTCGCCAAAGCTAATAATCTTTTTGACAAACCGTATAGATGTGTGCTATGTCGTTCTACGGCATATATTTTAACACTCTATGGACGCATATACGATACACTGAATTAAGTCAAGCCAGGGATGTAGCTCCTGATATATCATAGACCTTTGGAAAAATCTGGCACGAAGCGCTGCTAAAAAAAATTAACAGTACAGTATATCTGGGCGTATGTTAAACATAATAAAATCTTTCTTAAGCAAAAAAAAACTATCCTAATTGTTTTAATGATTGACTCACATCCAACCATAATATTAATGTGGGTGTGCATCAGGTTTCGAAACTTGGATAACTTTTATTACTGATATTCATTAACGACTTCCCTGATAATATTGTGTCACAAATGGGTATCCTTACTAGTAATACAACGTTTTATATCATGTAAGAAGGAAGAAGATATATACTCCAATCTAGGACAATGTAAGAATACTTAGAACATGACTGCCAGACCGTAGTGAAATGAGTCCGTAAATGGACAGTAACTATTAATGCTAGTAAGATTAAACTACTATCTCTCTCTCTCTCTCTCTCTTAGCAATTACAAGAAACCTCTCCAACCGATATCTATGATAAATAAAAATCTACTTGAGAATTCTTCCTTCAAGCGCACCGGATTAACATTCACAGGCTACATGAACTGGACCAACTACATTGAGGACATTGCGAAGGTTGCTGCAAAGAAGGTGGGGTCCATTTAGCGTCGTACACGATAACTCACACCTTATAGCATCTCTGATAAAAAAGTTTATCGCCCAAACAGCTAGACGTCGGAGTTCCCTTTCCTGATACCTAATTCTCCGAATGTACTGATATACAGAAGTTAAAATATAATAATCCATCATTATTTTAATCGTTCCAAGACATCGCCCTTAATACTAGCCCTTAACGTCCAAGTGAGTACCGAAAAATAGATCTTTTTTTTTTTTTTTTACTCAGTCTACTAAACTTCGGAAGTCCCTCACGGTTATCAGCTTCCCTGTCTGTACTACCATGAAGAATGTGTTAGCGATTCTCAACTATCTATCGTCCTCCTTTAAGCACAATCTGAAATAGTAGCATCTTACACCCAAGTGTTTATATCGAGAGTTTAAAGAGAAAAATAGTAAATAAAAACATTTAGCAAAAAGTCATCTTTCAGTCGAATGTAGTTTTCAAATTTACTTAGTGCATTTATTAAGTTAATATGGAAAATATTTTTATATGTTAAAACTAAATTAGCATCCATTGTAGCTTGTGGATTATTTATTATTTAAGAAAGATGTATTGAGTGAATATATGAAACATCTCATATATTATTTAAACGTCATGAACTTAATTAAATTTCCTCCATCATTATCAAATGCCTTTTTTTTTATTTACAATTGAATTGGACACATTTGAAAGAAATATTGCTTTTTCTCCGATATAATAATCTAGATGTCACTGTTCGAACACGATCGTTAATCTTCTGAATAATTAGCGTTAAAGGGTCAGACTCATAAACTTTTGTCACGCGTTGATTGATTTATCGCTGAACTAATGTTCTGAAAATTAATTTACTGATAGAAAGAACTAAAATAAATTACTATTTTATTTTTTTTGTATTTTTCTCTTTAGCACAAAGTCAACCCGCATATTTTGACAACACTTAGATAATTATCGGAAATCCTGACGTGTCTGTAAACAAAATGAAAATTATATTGCATACTAGCAGCTCGCCCGGTGTAGCCAGGTCTTACAATATGCTTATACATGATACTTTAATTCATGGATATTCCGTAGTTCTTGTTATAGAGGACAAATTATATTATTATATTATTTTACCCAGTGTAAGTTAGTTCCTTCGTAGAATATGCTTAAATATCAGATTTTAAATCATGAAGATTGGTAGACTTCTATTGCACCCACTACTATATATTAAATATTACTAAAAAAAACTCAGTTTGCATGCAATTCGCTAGAGTTAAAACACATACATTTAGCCATCAAGTTTTAGTCATTGCCATTTAAGCTATAAAACAACGTTAACATTAAGCCACTTTACTATAGTGTGGAGAATAACATTTAAAGGAAGCTTACTCATATATGATTACATATTGCAAATTTTACATCTTACCAGCTATTTTAATCATATCAACAATTTTTAAATACATAAAAATCAAATTGTGCTATATATTGTATATTGACTCTGTAATGCAAATATATATATAGCAAAGTTTCGCACATAAACAGACAACGTCTCTTTCTGTAGTTGAATGGGGACATAAATGGATGGTCACATTCAATCTTGCCAATACTAAACTGGTTTCCTTCAATAATTACAAGAATCCTTCTATGCCACCAATAGCAATGAGAGTACATCTTTATACTGCTTAACCTAACGTTCACAGGAAACATGAGTTGCCAAGGCCGCTGCGAAGAAGGTAGGCTCTCTCTACCGTGCTAGGAAACAACTAACACCCGAAAGTATCCTGTACCTCTATAAGGTCACTATTCGCCCATGTATGGAGTATTGCTGTCATATTTGGGCTAGTGCATCTGCTACTAGTCTCTCGCTCATATAAAAGGTTCAAAAGAGAGTCGCAAATATGATAGGCCTTGACCTGGCATCTAAGCTTCAATCTCTGTCCCATCGACGTTATGTTGCATCCCTCTGCCTGTTCTACAAGTATTTTACTGGTGAATGTTCTGACAAACTGCATACACTTGTGCCCCCACGAGGTAGACAACCTCGACAAACGCGACAGACAGTTAAATCCCACCCCACACAGTAGAGATCCCTAGATATAAAAGATCTTTCTACTTCAGTAGTTTCTTCCCCAGAACCGCTAAACTCTTGAGTTCCATTCAAGGCCACTGCTTCCGCAACTGTACTGACGTGCAGTAGTTCAAGTGTAACGTGAACCGACATCTTGCTGCCCAAATCCCAACATAGTACCACAGTAGCTGTTGCCCCTGATAGTAAGCACATGCACCAAAGTGTCAATGTGCCTTGTTTGGGGTGAAAATGCAATATATATATATATATATATATATATATATATATATATATATATATATATATATATATATATATATAAATATATATATATAAATATATATATATATATATATATATAAATATATATATAAATATATATATATATATATATATTTATATATATACATATATATATATATATTAGAAACCATGCATGAATAAATCAAGCGTAAAAGTGAAATAAATTTATCTATCTAAACTGAGAGCCGGTTCTTTTATGTGGGATTTAAAGATGAAATTCACACGTACTGATATATAACGCACTATTTGACCGGTAGACAACTAATACAAATAGGATACGACAAAACTGACGTTTAATATGAGGGTGGGCGGGAGAATCAGTTTCCCTTCGAGAGCTGGAGATAGCAATTTAGCCTTTATATATCTGCCCCATCCCAACAACGATAGAACTTATGGTTAAAAAATCAACGCAAATGATTGTTTATAGTCGTGAAGGCTTCATATAGTGCTAACTACACTTTTAGCTATTACAGATAAGCTGTGTTGGTGTAGATGACCGCTATAAAACAAAACATAGAATGTAACGCAATTTCTTTAAATCGAATTTATCTTCTCCTCGATGCATGTCTCTCACAGTTAATTAATGTGTCTCCAGATACAAAACTGGAAAATTCTACAACACAACACGTTATATATGGCGCCTAGCGTTCAAGTGAGATCCGTTTGTCAACGTGATTGTCCCGTATATATATATACATATATATATATATATATATATATATATGCAGATATATATGTATATATATATATATACATATATATCGGTATATATAAATGTATATATATAATGTATAATATACATGAAAAAAAATATATATATAAATATATATTATTTAATTGGAATTCATTGAGATGGATATTATTTATTAATTTTTATTTATTGCATGTATATGTATGTATGTGTTATTTTTATTGTGTATGTATGGATGTGTGCATCTGTGTATGTTTATGGGTATGTATGTGTATGTATGTGTGTATATATACATATATATATATATATATATATATGTGTGTGTGTGTGTGTGTGTGTGTGTGTGTGTGTGTGTGTGTGTATGCCTAGGACCGTCTTCAATGTCATGTCTGCTTGAGCCTGTGAAATCGCTGGCAGGACTAGCAAAAAAAAAAAAAGAAAGTTTTTTTCGGGCTCATGGACTTTCAGTGTCTGAGGGAGTGGCACTCGTCTGACGAGCCGTTCCAATCATCACACACACACACACACACACACACACACATATATATATATATATATATATGTACCTGTATATATATATATATATATATATATATATATATATATATATATATATATACGTAAAAAAAAATATATATATATATATATTATTTGATTGGAATTCAATTTTTATTTATTGCGGACTATTATCCTCATCTTTTCCTTAGTTGTTTTACAGCGTTTCGGCCAAACATTCCTTTACCCCTGATGAGACGACGACAACTACGAAGGCAGTGATTGCAGTGAATGCACTCAGGAGATTCAGAGTTCCAATCCGTCGCGGTTACCACCTGATGAACGCAAGAGGATTAGTTGGTGGAAACGTTGTGCGACAACTAAGAATAATATGATAATATTAGTTCCAAATAAATAAAAATTAATATAGAAATGTGTATATACACATATACACACATATATATATATATATATATATGTACATATGTATGTATATCTATGTATATATATACATGTATGTATATATATATATATAACGATATATATTTACTGTGTCAACGTGATATATATATATGTGTATATATATATATATGTATATATATATATATATATATATATATATATATATATATATATATATATATATATATATTCACTGGCAGACCTCGGATAACAGTGTACATTTTTCTAATTAGGATATTTTACCCCAACCTACGATGCGAATCTGTGTAACACACTCTTTTGATGTCAGCAATTGTAACGGAAAACATATGCTTGATATGAAGGTGCAGGAAAGCATCTTGCATCAGATTACCGATACATATTAACCTGAAGTACCGCATTGTCGTCTACTCGGTAGGCGCGGTTAATCAGGGTATAATATCCCCCAGTCAATTAAAGACGTCTCCAAATACATATCTGTAAATTTCCACGGTAGAATATATATATATATATATATATATGTTTATATATGTATATATATATACATATACATAATAGCATGCATTTACCAATGCCATATTACTCCATCCGTGAAACTGTTTTCCTGCCTAATTTATTACCAACACGCAGCGAAACATACGTGTGCATGGTTCTTATCATGCCCCTTAAAAAACCTGTGTTGTGAAGAGGATCTAATACATAAGTACTTATATATAATATTTACATTCATATTTATAATATTGTTCTTAACGTACAAAACAGTTGATTAATATTAGAAAAGAATTCAATGATGAAAAGTATGTAACGTTATTTCTTGAATTATCAAAATGCTAAACAAAGGAAAAAAAAAAGGTGTTCTTTTCTTCACACTAAAGTTTCGGAAAATTATACAATTTCCCTCAGAGAGAATAAGGGGCAGAGTAAAAAAAAATACGTTAAGTTGTTTGAAGAATAGAATTGCGGATATAAGCAATGCTTGCAAAAGTGAACAGGCAAATACTGCCCAGTATATACAGATAGTAAAATCTGGCCAATATATTATGCTCATTTAATTTATTACTGACAAAAATACGTAAAACGCCTAAAGCACTATTCACATAAAATTGAGTCTAGAATAGTAGATAATAAAGTTATTAGATAGAGAGCAATAACTGATATTTATGTGAGAATTGAGCTATTTTATTAAAATAAAAAAGTACACTATCAAAATTATAACGAAAACAAAATAATAAATTCCGATACAATAATAAAACAAATGTACAATATCTCTTGTGCCTATAATATCATTTATTAATCGTTGGCGTTTTTTTTGTATTGCATTCATTTCAAAATCCATTGGAAATACACAGAGTACTGCTTACTAGGAATTGATATCGATATTTACTTTGATTGCAGATTAGAAAATGTTCTCTAATAAAATAATCAATCAAATTCTATGTAATAATCATTCAATGAAACATGACATTGATATTGGAAAAAAGTCATTTATAATTATGGATTTATAAAATGTAATTCTCACGATAAGTGGGTACAGCTAATTTATTTCATGCATAAAAATTAGAAAGAGAATTGCAATTCCCCAAACAAACATTCTATTTTTTTTAAATCTTTTTTTTATTAAAAAAAAACAAATAACATTACCATGATAATCATAAAAATAACTAAATATAAAATCTTCTATTGTTAACTGATATACGTTATATAAAGATAATTTGCGCTGCACCAGGTTATTAATATAAATTATGTACTTATCAATAGAGTGTGAAATTAATTCATAATATAGTTATCAAAATTTAAACATGGCGCTCGTATTCTTTAACCTTTTTAACTAATTATGTTATATTTGGCGGCTTGTTTCATTCCGAATTAGTTAAGGTAAAAAGTGTAACGTTTTATTGTAGTTAATTTGTGTAAATTGACTGGAGCGTACGGCCTGCCGAGGTCATAATCGAAAACCGTAAAATAAAGTAATAATAATGAAATAATTTTAACAATAACAGTCAATATATAAATAGGCAAAGCAACAACAACAACAAAAACGCATAAAAGCAATAACGTCGTAAACCTCAAAATAAAGACGTACATTTCAATGACAAATTTACGACGTGGACTAATAATTTTCCACGCGGTGAGACGTGTTAATACGAGAAAACAAGCGTTGGAATGCTAAAAAGATGTAATTCGTATGGATCAATTCTGGTTTACGATTGGCTGATAGGCGAACGCGAATTATTGTGATTCGTAAATTTCAATCTGTAGCGTTTATAAATAGAATCTCCCAATTTTGCGGAAGCATACTCCCATTATATATAAAAAAATATTTTAACACCCGCCTATTTTTTCATATAATAATGGAATACTTTCGGTTCATTTTTAATTCTGTTTTAAAGTAAAAGTATATTTACATATTTAAATGTGTAAAGTAAAAACAGAAATCATTTGGATCTTACAACTTGCTCATGTAAAAAGACATTTTAGTTTAGTTCTAATCTGAAAGAGATATATGCGTGTAAAATAAAGTGATAAAAGTAATTCATATTTTTTTATTTTTACCTTGAAAAAGTTATCATGTGAAAAAGAAGATATTTTAAGAGTGATTACGCATTTCTTTTTCAAATATGTATATCTATCCATCTATCTTCCTCTCTTTCTCTCTCTATCTCTCTGTCTGTCTCTCTCTCTATATATATATATATATATATATATATATATATATATATATATATATGAAACGTGTATCCGTGAAAAAAAAAATTGTGTCGATCAAAGAAAGCTAAAAAAAGCTAGTACTGTGCATACCATAGCAGTTAACAAAAACCAATTGTCATTCATGCGAACATAAAATGTATTTGTAAACATGATAAAGCAACGTATACATTGTTTAAAAATGACAATTTTATTCCAGTGAAACTATTTGTGACGACTTAGTATTTTAATGTGTTAATAGAAATAAAATGAATGCAGTTTAACCTCTAACAAGGACAATTTTCAACATATATATATAGACGTCTGAAAAGTGATTTTAAGTCAAGCTGCGAACAGTCTAGAAGCTAAAAGTTTCACTTTTATTTTTTGCTGGTTTTACCAGTATACACGTGATATTTTCTGCTGATGCTATGGAATTTATAATAATCTGTTTTTTTTACTTCCTTCCTCATGAAATGATATTTAATAACTAGATGTTCAGATCTACATTAATGATCTTCCAAATCACATCCTTACATCATTTGTAGACATTTATGCTGACGACACTACCATTTATGGTAGCACATCTAAGACAGTAAACGACCAAGTTCTCCCCAATTCTCTCTCCTCTGATCTTGAGCATGTTGTACAATGGGGTAAGGAGTGGCTGGTTACTTTTAATGCATCTAAAACCAAGCTTCTCTCTTTCCATCATCAACATCTTGATCCACATCTGGCATCAATTGAAATGAATGGCTCTCGTCTTCAGGAGGCCTCTAGTTTTGACAAGCTTCTTGGCTTGACCATTACTCCTGATCTTAAATGAAACACGTACATCAAATCTGTTGCCAAGGCCGCTGGAAAAATGGTGGGATCTTTCTATGGATCCGGTAGATATCTCACTGCTGATGCTATTCTCTATCTATATAAGAGCCAGGTACGTCCAAGGATTGAATACTGTTGCCACATCTGGGCAGGAGCTTCTAGAAAGGACTTGGCCTGCCTTGATAGAGTGCAAAATAGACTTCGAAGCCTCGTAGGAGATGCTCTTTTCTCTTCCTTTCAACCTCTTTCTCACAGAAGAGATGTCGCGAGTGTGTCTCTGATGTATCGTTATTTTCATGGAAAGTGTTAGACTGAGCTGCAATCTATGGCCCCCCCTCGCCAAACTTTCACAAGAAACACTCGTCTAGCTGTAAACACTATCAATAATTCCCCCACTCTTTATCTGTGCCTACACCTAAACGTAGATTCCATGAACAAATCTTCTTTCTGAGAACTGCACGTCTGTGGAATTGTGTTCCGTTTTCCTGCTTTCCGGCTGACTACAATATGGGTGTCTTCAAGTCTAACGTAAATAAGTTCTTGATGAGCCGTTCCATATAAGTTATCAAATTTACCAAATGTTCATTACTAATGATTACTATATTGTCCAATTTCTACTGTACACTCTTTAACCCTTATCCCTGAGTGGCCTTCGGGCCTGGATAAGTGGTGACCCCCATGTAAAAAAAAAAGATCAAAGGTGAATATCTATGTTCTCCGCTTAGACTTTATTATTACATTGCACATTTTTCAGAAGTTCTAGTTAATTCTGCATCTGATAGTCTTTAGCATAAATGAAAAAAATAAAGATCGTGTTGCGCAGTATGTGTGATTGTAAAGAAATCCGCCTCACACATAGACAGAGATGCAATCTGTTGCTTTTAAGACTTTTATAAAAATAGGCCCAATTTTTGATAGTCTTAAACAATTTCCAAATATAATATTTCGATTTTCATCGTTTCTCCAATCTGAATCGGAACCCCTTCTAAATTTAAGGCACTTGTATATTGTCTATTGTCTAAATACTAAATGAGTTTATTTATTACCTATTAAATAACGAAGGATCTGTTTATTATTGCTGTTACACCTTTGCTATTTTCTATTGTTAAATTTGCTATCTTTTCCTCTGTTTTCCTTCTCCTTCCGCCGGCTATGTGGATAGCTACCTGTGTGCCGACGGACAATGTGTAAGACAAAAATCAAAAGGACAATGCGGTTGGAAGAAACCACAAACGGTGATGATTAACGTCGATAATTTTATTAGGAAGCAAAGAAAATTGTAAGCTACATAACGGATGCCGGTCAAACTCTGGAACAACAAAGTTTAAAAGAGAGAACTTTCTCCGTTTGTAAAATATAGAAATCGAAAAAGAACTCATTGAATCTACAAAATACACAGTAATGAAGCTGATAGCTAGAGTTGTCATGAGAATCGAGAGGAAGACAATATCTAGACGCTACAACACCTGTGCTGCGCTATTTAAAATGGGGGAAGACTGTATCACCATCAGAAATTGAAATTATAGCACCAGGATATAGCCTCAAGATGAAGTACATTAAAAGACGGAGGCCCACTTTATTTATTTTTTAAGTACCCGACGTTGTCCATTGAGAAAATTTGGAAGCTTACATACTAAAATTTGGGGACGTCACCGGAATAGACGTTGAACACATACTATATTAAACAAAGACTTTTTAAAGATCCCTCTACTACATGAAAGAAAGGACTGAGACGTTTATCAGTAGTGGTAGCGGAAACGAGGCCAGCATGTTGGATATGCAAGGAAGTGGGACATCTAACATAATCGTGCCTCAAAAGATTACCAGCTCCTATGACCAATCAAAAAATCGTGTTTTTGGTCATCTGTGGTCACAAGCGCAAATTGCAAAAACCTACAGCTTAAAACACCCTTCCAAAAATATATTATCTCACAAACAGAAGACGCTTCATATGAGTTAAAAAAAGAAAGAAAATGCAACACGGAAAGTTATCTCCACTAAAAAGATTAGTGGAAAATTGTCACCCTAAAAAATCCCCGTAATTTATATGCACGAATCTTCCCTAATTCGGAAACACTAATAATTAGGACAAGTAAAACTCGAGGGGAGCATGTTTGAAAGAATTCCTTAAGTTAAAAAAAAATTACTTGACGAGAAACGATTTACAGAGAAAAATGATGAAAAAAAACATTCACTTGTTGCCAAGGCCGCTGGAAAATGGTTGGATCCTTCTACCACTCCAGAAGATATATCACTGCTGATGCAATTATCTATCTATATAAAAGCCAAGTACGTCCAAGGATGGAGTACTGCTGCCATATCTGGGTAGGAGCTGCTAAAAACAACCTGTCCTGCCTTCACAGAGTACAAAATATATTCGTAGATTAGTAGGGGATGCCGTTTTCTCTTCCCTGCAACCTCTCACCCACAGAAGACACGGTGCGAGCCTGTTTTTGTTTTCTCGTTATTTCCATGGTAAGTGCTCGTGTGAGCTCCAATCTCCAGCCCCCTGTCTAATCTTTCATGAAAAACACCCGGCTAGCTGAAACCACTGTGAATAATTTCCCATATTCTTTATCCGTGCATAAATCAAAACGTAGATTCCATGAACAAAGCTCCTTGCTTAGAAGTGAACGCCCGTGGATTTCTCTTCCGTTGCCTATTTCCTACCTCACTACAACTTGGATGTCTTCAAGTCCAACATACAAAAATTCCTCCTAAACCGACCGCCTAAGTAAGATACTTTATCAAATCTCCATTACCAACGTGTTCTACGATATTATCCCATTGATTACTGTACACGCAATAACCATTATCCCCGAGTGGCTTCGGGGACTTGATAAGTGGTGACTACCATGTAAAAAACAATTTTTCCCCGAAACACCTGATTCCGTCCTCACAGAAAAAAACGCTTTCCTGCAAAAGTACCACCTCTATAAATTATTTTCTCCCAAGCAGAAAATATAAATTGATTTCCCTTGGCCCCTCCCCCAATAAAAATAAAACTACTAAACCTTCGCACTTTTATATCCCAGACAACACGCATCAAAACACCCCACGCCTTCTCGTATGAAGACGGACATGCCCCTCACACACAACCCCTCCCGAGCATTAGATAAAAAAAGACAAAGAAGAAGTTTGAAAAATGAAAACTGCTCCGTTTTATACAGGGAAATCTGTCAGCTAATTTACGCCGGACAGAGAGAAAAGAATGAAGCGCATTAAAAAAAAAAATAATATAAATTACAAGAATTTAGAAACCATTCCCGCCTTGTAAATAAGTGTAAATAAAATAATACTGTTATAATACAGAGGATTTCCCAAACGCAAAAAGAATGCTTACGATTGGAAAACCGAGAAAGGAAACGAATAGATTTGGGACTAATGGAGGAAACAAATAGTGCGTTTAACGTTTTTCCTCCCATCGCTTTTTTAACGACGCGGGAATTTCCCTATTAGAAAAACTCTGTGTGGCCGTGTCCTTTTTAAATTGCATCCATCACTATATAAGGAAATGAAACAATCATTCTCCACGACATCTACGTTCTATCCCCGGACGGGCGCATCACTACCGAGATGACCACTTATTCCATAGGTGAAACCATCATGTCTTGACACCATCGGTCTTGAGAATCGCTCGTTTATATTACCGAAATTTGAGGGACGTGTAGAATTCGGGTTGCGCGCTAACTTCACAGCCCCGGAGGGATATATGCTGCTTGAAGGAAACCCAATTTGCTCCCAGTGATTATCAGGGTGCTCTGATTAGAGAGTTTCAAATATATTCAACAGATCTTGATGCCCACTTAGGAAGGGGGTCCTGACTAGTTGCACAAGCTTAATTCGTTGTGTGTCTCAGTATTTGCAGATCCTGTAAAAAGACTGCGTTTTGAATGTTACCGCAAAGGATGTGTTCGATGTATTGCGCTCAATAACTGTACTGAGCTGGTTTCTTTTTTCGGCGGATCAATCCCTTTATGTATTCGTACCATCGGATAGTTTTAGCGATACACTGGAACGCGGCCTTGATTCCCGATTTAGATCTCAGGAATAACCCCTAAAGGGTAACCAACCAAAACCGAAATGGGTAAGCATTTCGGAGCATTGTCGACAAGTTTCATCTTGTCGATAAATCTCGAAATAAAAAATCCGGGGCGTAGTATGAACTTGTACAGATAGACGCATCAGGTGCAACTCTCGAGTTACATCGATCAGTTCCAAGTAGGGGTGGTCGACCTTTGGCTTTTAGATTTTCCACAATATGGTGTATTTGGATAAGAGGCTCGTACGGCTTGGGTAACCTTAGATAGCAGAGAACTGGAAGTCTGGGTTTGGGTAAATAAGGATGACTGAGTACTGAAATTTACACACGTTGTTTTCGACTGGAAGCATTCCGAGAACAGCTGTTACTAATCATACAGAAGGAACTGCCGATGGCTCTAATTAGGAATACGCGGTAGAGTCACCTTTAAATAATTATTAGGTCCTTTGTAGCCGAGTGTAGCTGCCAACTCAATCATAGTTCTAGGGCTACGAAAGCGACACTAGAATATAGATTTAAACGGACTTTAGAAGAAAATTAGATTTACTTATGTCGTACTTAAGCTTGAATTGCACTCTATGGAAAAACCAAGGATAAGTAGTTAGGTTATAAAGAGTGTAACAAATATGGCCACTTCACTGAATGGGGAAGAGCGTCAATGTTCTAGTGATCTACATATCGCCAATGTCGCATTACCAAACAGACGAATCGCGATTACAAACGACGGAATCTTGGGGTTTTTTGCTCTCATTTTGACGATCCCCAAACCCGGGGCCAGGGTGTGACTACAAAGCAGTCCCGCACCTATTTAGCCGACTTTTATCGTCCCGAGACGACCAGAGCGGGTAGGTGCGAAGGTTGCATTAACAAGGAAGAATCTCTGGAGGCCTTGAAACAGGTCGAGTTGGACCGAGTCCTTGGAATCGATGACTTCTCTTACGAGTTATATTTGAGAAAATTGCCCATTTTTATCCCTATGCTGGCCGGACTTTTAAACTACTGATTTAGGAAAGGTTTATACCTCAGTATTTTACCAGGGCATGGTTAAATTGCTACTCCAAAATAAAAATGGTGATAATGGGATGGGTAATTTCTCGCCCTTAAGTATGTTAAATACAGTGTTACAGATTGTGGCATACATCTTATCAATTCGTGTGCAGTTTGTCCTGCATCGGTTAGTAAGTATCGGACAGTTCAAGATACCTTGCACTCGATAGGTTTGATCATAAAAAAATCGACACAGAACCGCGCTGATGAATTTAGATCAGTCTAAAACATTCATACATAGGCTCTATGTCCTTGGTTGAATTTGGTCCTAAGTTTCGTTTCTGGGTTCGCCTTTTGTATGCAAACCCCGGTGCTATGGTGGTGGTGAATGGCGTGAGATCGAACTTTTCAATTTGTGTAGGGTTTTTCGTCCGGGTTGTTAAATTTCACCAATGCTCTATGAGCTTTCGCTAGATCCCTTTCTCAGCAAGCTTAGGGTGAACCTGGTCCTTCGCGGGATAAACTTACATGGTGGCTTTACCCCGGTACACTGTACTGCCTATGCCGTCGACGTGACTGTATTTTTAGCGAACAATAACGAGAGAAAATCGTCGACATAGAAATAAAATAGTATGAACAGGTTACATGGGCCAACATGAACTAGGATAAGTTTGTTAGCTTATGCATTGGTGCGTGGTGGTTACTCCTTCAGGAGCCCTTAGACTAGACTGATCGGCCTTGCAAGATACTCAGCGTCTAAACTGGCCCTGATCTTCAGTTTAGAAAAATTGGTGCGAAGTTTTTGACGCAATCGAAGCCACACCTCCTTTGTGATTTTTGGAAAAATCTAAAATTGAAAAGTCGAGCGGGGGTCTGTAATTCAAAAATTTAAGTCTTCATCCTATTCCGAATATCAGCACTTCTATTTCCGGAGACCTCATCAGTTGATCTGGTGTGTGCTCTTTGCGCGTTCTTATGGCACGGAAAGCAAACAATTATTGTTTCCTTCATCTTTGTGAACTCGGTCTCGGTATGCTTTGTGTCGAGAGCAGTTGACACAGTCTTAGTCTGATATACGTGGTCCGCATGAGTGCACCATGTAGGAGAAACAGTGGCTTCTGGAAAAGAGACATTATAAAAGTTTGCAGTCTGCTGAATGGGAGGCACAGAGATTACCCCTTAATGAGTGCGCCTTTTATAACGAGTGTCGACAGTTGTTTATAGGAGTGAGAGAAATCTCTCTGACACCCGAGTGTTACCCCGTAAGGCAATATATAGGGCAATCTGGAGGAGATTTCTTCGAGACAAACATATTGAGAGGTTTAGTTATCCGAATACGCAGCGTCGCTCGATATGGCTGTGAGAGTATAAGATGTGCTATTTCGATTATTACGGAGCATTGCTTACCTGGGCCGACAAAAACTTTTTGCAGCGCGTTTTTAGCGACACCAAGCTGAGTCCGATTCGGAGACTGGGAGGAAGATCTCGATCTCGCTTTCTCCCAATGTGCTATCGTTCTGCTGTTGTGTAAGTTAGCTAAAGGCTTCAAAGTCCGCATGTTGATAGGATACTTTTTAACTGGATCCGGTTTTCTCGTGTTTCACCTGGATTCTTACAATGAAGAATAAATAAGCTTCGGGGTTCCTTTATTGTTAGCGCTTATGAGATACGTTATTTGATTGATTGACACGGCACAAAAAAATTTACGGAGATTGGAGCATTTCGATTGGCAAAGTTTTTTAGCAAAAATGTACACAAAAAGGATCATTTAAATGCAACAAGTCCAAAAAACTATATTTTACAAAATATCAGCTTTATTTATATATTTGCTGATTAGATATATTTCTCATTCTGTTGAAGGTTGAAAGGTGTTGGTAGTTTTACATTTTACATAACGATTACTCCAGCGTCGTTTTTAAAGTTTGAACAACCCCGGCTCTCATTAAGCTAATTGCATATATAAGCAATATATTAATTTGAATTCATACTAAAAATACTTATCTGTTGAGACCTTGAAAAGTGTGAAAGTTCTTGTATTGAATAATTTTATAAATAAAGGGTTAAAAAAAACTTTTCAATAATATTTTTAGATAAATAACAAGATGCCTGGCTAAATATGCTAATCTGCAGTAAGTAACTAGTTTCTATTCAATTTCTCTAATTGAATACATTACCTAAATAACAAGATATATTTGGCAGAAAAATATACCTAAAATTAACGCCCGGGCAAAGACGGGTAGGTAGAACTAGCATATAATAGGTTCTGTCATGTTTATATGTACTTCCTGTGGGTGAGCCGTGTGTGGGTGAACTGAACATGAATTGACTATGATCGGGGTACGCCCAATTTATTGCCTACATACTTTGACAGTGTCAGAATCGTCTACGTTTCTATTTCTCCTCCGAAAGTACACGACCCTTAAAACGAAATAACCTCTTGGGAGTTTTATGTAATCAAGAGAGCGTAAAGTCGAAAAGTGCTTGTATTAACCCACACATCGAGAAAATAATAAGACAACATAAGCAAAATATAACACAGCACACGAAAATGTGAAAACTTAATATTCTGATGTTTCGGGGCACTTAACATTGCTGCTTTTCAACCTACTTATCTTCATGTACGTATTTTATTAATTATTTTCTTTTCAGAATAACTTTTCCGCATTCCTATCGTGTTTGAATCTATTTCTTGCTCCTATGTTCTTATCTTTACTTTCTTAATGCGTATTCATTTGTGTACTGAGGAAATTCTACAGCAAAATACACTAGAATAATTTACAATATATGTTTATCATATTCTCCACAGAAGTAAACTCCGACAAGCGTATATATATATATATATATATATATATATATATATATATATATATATATATATATATATATATATATATATACATATATATATATATACATGCATGCATACATATGCAAATATTTATGTAAGACACACACAAACACACACACATACATACATATATATATAAGTGAACGCATCTGTGTGTCTGTCTGTCTGTGCACATTTCCCTACGCAATATCTCTGCCAATTTTATGTCTACACACTCGAAATTTAATATACAAGGTATTGAGATTTGGGAAAATCTACGGCATCGGTTTTTGGCCAGAAATTAAGCTGTTGAGGAGTCAAAGTTCAACGATGTGACCTTTGAGAACTCTACAAAACTCCTCCAACAATTTTTGGTCTAAAACCTTGACATTTTAGATATAGACTCCTTGAACAGTGATCAAATTAATAGCGTAATTTGAGCCCAAAAAATAAATGTAAAGGAGTCATAATAGGTGTCAAATTAAAATAAAAAAATGACAGTTTTTTTGTTTGTTTGTTTTTTTTTGCTCAGCATACACCGCCAAACACCCGGGCAACGGCGGGCTAAAATGTTAGTATATATATATACAAGTAAATATAGGTTGTAGCGTGTGAGGAAGTTTGTTTCTCTCTATTAAACGTACATCACCTCATATGATATGCGTATTGAACACATACTACGAATGTACCATACTGCTCTCCTAACCCATCATATGCAAGGTGTATGTATTATTTAATAATACAAATTTCAACCTATCACACTTTAATTACTGCATTTCTTCAATTTTCGTCCCTCTACATTTATACATTCACCCCCTTTAATTTAGACCCGATTATGTCATTCCTGATTCACATATAAATAGACGGCACACATCTAATATATTACCCAGAATCTTTTTCTTCTTCTGAAAAGAATGATTAGACTTCAAAATACTAGGTACAAAATCATATATATATATATATATATATATATATATATATATATATATATATATATATATATATATATATATATATACCGTACGGCTAATTTATATAACTCCTCGATCGTATGAACGATTCAATTTATATACATTAGTATATATATATATATATATATATATATATATATATATATATATATATATATATATTGCCGCTATTTTCATTGTTTCTTTGTGTATACAAGTCTCAACTCAATTTGGAAGGTTTTCTGTGTCCCGATTTGTCCTTTTTTAAATAATTTTAATAATCTTACTTTGTTCAACCCTCCACACACAAACATTCATACACACACAACACAACCACAATAACACACACACATGCATAAACACACGCACACACACACACACACACACACACACACACACATATATATATATATATATATATATATTAAAGTGAAAATGTATGTTTGTCTGTCTCTCTGTCTGTGTACATTTTCCTAGAAAATAACTGTGATAATTTCTGTCTACAGATTCGAGATTTAATATTAGAGGTATTGAAATTTTGAAAACTCTTTTTAATTGAGTTTTTGCCAGAAAGTTCGCTTTCAAGAGGTCAAAGTGTAACGATTCAACCTTTGAGAACTCTACAAAACTCCTCAGCCAATTTTGTGTCTAAACACTTGGAATTTTATATATACTTTAGTTGGATATTGATCTAGTTTATGATTGGATTTGAGCGCAAATCAGTAAATGTTAAGGGGTTATAATTGGAGGCAAATTTGAAAGAAAAATGACCTCTGGTGTCTTTGCCAATTACTCAGGCAATTTTTAGTCTAAACATTTGAAATTTTACATAAAGTGTATTCAGGCATAGGGAAAGCTTTTTAGTATCTTTTGTGCTGTAAATTGTGCTTCCAGTGGGTCATAGTTCAAAAGATTTTACCTTTTCGATGTCTAGCAAACTATTACGCCAATTGTGTGTCTAAATATGTGAAAGTTAACATAAAAGGTATTCAGTCTTTCAGCAAGCTGTTTAATCAATTTGTGAGCGAAAATTTGGCTTCCAAGAGGTCAAAGTTTACAGGGTTTACCTTTGTATAGTCTACCAAACTACTACGCCAATTTTGAGTCTAAACACTTAAAATTTTAGATGTAGGTTACTTGGACATGGGTCAAACATTTTAATAAAATTTGAGCCCAAAACAATATACGTTTAGGAGTAGGAATTGGGCTTAAATGAAAAAAAATGACGTCTGAGGTTTCTACCAACTAATATCAATGGTGTTCAGGAGGCCTATTATATAGAAAGACATAACCGTACATATACACACTTTTTAATATATACATATGCACATAAATTTATGAACGGTACATAGGGCCCGAGCAAAGCTGGGCGAAACTGCTAGTATATGTATGTATTAGCGATCAGGTATGTATATGTTCTCAAGATAACATGATAAAATAAGTAAATAAATGTATCTTACGTTCATACATTTCCACGTTTACATATTTTCCGTCAATTTTCTTTTGTTTCCAGTATTACAACCTGATATATAGCCTTAATAATCCTCTTGATTCCAATTTTTTTCTTGATTTTTATTAATGTTTGTTAGCTATTACAATCATTGGTATAGTATTGGTTTTCAGATACAGTATTATTTAGAGTAATCGTAGTTGCAGTATTAGTAGTAATATTACTTACTAGAAGTTCACAGTCATATCATCTTCAGATTAATTACTGGCACTAACCAGTGCTGTTTTCCGAGGGTTTGATAACAAAAACATTATCTCTAGATTTTAATTACAGTTCCCTTCTTTTGAGGAATTTGCATTATCGCAGCGGTCGCTTTCTATTACATTTTAGTTAATAATATACAGCCCCTCATCATTTATCCAGTGACAGGTAGTGTTTTCTCTCTTAGGCTTTCCATACTATTTCGCTCCCCAGGATTATTTTGATGATGGCAATATTTTTTTAAGGGCGGGCGTAGTTAAATTCCAATTTTGTTGTTTGAGTTTTCTAAGTGATCTATGATAGGTTCCCGTACGTTTTGTTTTAATTCTCTCCCAGTTGCGATATGACGGGATAGCGTTTAAATTTCATGGGGGTTACTTTCTACATTAAAGGAAGATTTTAGCTATTTTCGGCATTACCGGTTATTGTATATTTTCATTATTCTTGTTTGTTATTGTCGGGCAACACGGGAAGTGTGCTGGCCGAGGATTATTATGATTATTTACACCATATAAATTATATTTTAGAATAATAAAACTATTGAGAATAAATATTTATTAGCATTAATTTAGGATTTTAACTTTAAATAAATATGTACAAGGAAAATATAAGGTGCTTTCTCAGATTAGCGATCATTTAAACCTACGCATTATTAGTGAAATCAATAATGCGTACTTGCTTGTCATGTTGAAATTAGTATAAATTCTCATAACTTATGCAAACAGATTAATAGAAAAATAAAAGAACATATATGATGCTTGTATGAATTAAGAATGCTTATAACCAACGTATTTAAAGGGCATATATTATTACCTATGTACGTGCCGTCACGCAATTAGTATTACTTTTAAAAATATACATAATACCTCAATAGAAAAATACGAACAAAAATATGAGGTGTTTCTTTAGATTAAGGATTATTTAATCTAACGTGTTCTAGGTGAAAATATTGTCACGTAGAAATTAGGACTTTTTAAATTTTGATGGGAAAATTTATTTGTAGAAAAGTAATTACAAAACGGTGCAGCGTGTATGAAAATATAATGGCATAATTAACGCATTCCATGGGTAAACATTATTACGTACACCTCATATCTAAATTATTATACATTAAAAAAATATGAAAAAAGATCAAGACAAAAATTAATTTAAAAATAAATATGTAGAATAGAGATCATTTAAATTAACGCATTTAACATCCAAAAAAATACTCTACGTACGTATCAGGTAGAAATTTTAGAATTTATGGGAAATTAATCTATGAAAAATTACTAGAACACACGTATGCTTACGTAGATTGGTAGTCTTTTAAACAATCATATTCCCGATATACCATAGCCGTTACTACGTACTTACTTGTCATGTTTAAATTAGGATATATATTAAAATGCATGAAAAAGTAATGCGTATTAAAAAAATTACCAGAAAAAAGGAGTGTTCGTGCAGATTAGGAAACTTTTACAATAACGCATTTAAGAGAAATACATTGGAAAATACTTACTTGTAATGTGAAAACGAGTATAAACTGAACAAATAATAAAAAAATTACATGAAAAGAAAAATACTTGCAAGAACACATTGTGGGTTTGTATACATTTGTAAGAGTTTTGATAACGAATTTCAGATGATCAAATTATTGGCAATGATTTGATATGTCGAAACTAGTATAAATGCCAGAAAATATTGAAAATAGAAAAGCACATTTTACATTAAAGAACGTGTTAACTTGGTTGTGTTGTGTTTTAGGTTACCTCTAAATTCATGGCTCTCATAAAGATTTTGGAGCACTCATGGATTTTTCTTACTGCTCAATTATGACATTGTTTCGTTTATTCAATTTTGCTTTAACGTTGTACATTAATTACTTTTAAAACAAATAAAGTTTAGATTAAGGAGAAACAAAACAATAAATTTTAACATAAATATGTTATTCACAGTTTTTATACTGCATAATCTTTATAACCCTGTCAAAAATCTAAACGCATTCTAAAACAAGGACTTGTTCAAAGGTTAGAAGTAACTGTAAATTTCAGGTTACATAGCAGAATGATCAATGTCTGAATAATTACAGGTCTGTGCAATAATGCATTAACAGTTTGGAACGTGATAGATGCTGAATCAAAATTTACTCAATATTCTAAATATGCACCTCGTATACATGATATCATTATTTTACATTCATGGAGTCTTATGTTTATCCAAACAGTGCTCGATAACTAAAATAACACACACACACATCCACACACACATACACACACATACATATATATATATATATATATATATATATATATATATATATATATATATATATATATATAGCGTGTCATGAAGCATGACAACATCCAATAAAGTGCTCGATCGTGGACGTGAGAGGTGGAGATACAATACTTAGAACTCACTGGTACACCTGATAATAAATAATAAAAAAGAATAGTGTGTTCGGGACCAGAGGCTCAATATTTTTCGACTACGATATCGAATATAATACTTAAACAGTTGTTCGATTCCTGATTCTGATTAATTATTCCAAAACTGAAGCATACATTACGTTACTGCTAAAAACAATGAACTGGACGAATAAAAATGGTAAATGATTAAAACTAATCAATATATATATATATATATATATATATATATATATTATATTATGTTATATATATATTTGATGAAAATTCAACAAAAATAGAACTTCCCATTAATATATAGTGTTGTGTATTAGTTTGTATCTTATTTGGAATTATTGGATGCCATCATATATTTCCATACATAATTGTTACCAACCGATGAAGGACTGGAGTGTTACTTAATAAATACCTTAATGTTTGCGTATCTATAAATTACATAAGTTTGTTAGTTTGTTTTAGATGAGACACTGTATGCATATAATTATATTTTTGAAAATCTCTAATTTTCAATTACGTCTTTGTTTTCGAGCAGTATTTCCGTTTCTCAATTAGCGGCTGCGGTTCCATTGATTTGCATCTTGCAAAAAGATTATCTATACCACAAGGTAGTAACGCTTTCCTTTCTGCTGCGTAATCAATATAGTCTCTCCTATTTCTTCTCATTTCGGTCTCGTAAAAATAAAACGATGGAAAACAGGTGAGGTATTAAAATATGCATGATTTCCTTTCCGGCACACACAAGACAGATTAAGATGCTGCAGATTTGTATCAGACTTGGTTATTGATTATCGAAAGGTTAAAATCAGCGTCAAAGCATAGCTGTAAGATATTCTATTCGTCAGTTGCATGTCCATCCTATGACCCGTAACGTTACATTTTGGAACTTTCTGTTCATCTCGAAACTGACACATGCATTTAGATGAGAGCAAACGTGCGCTATTTCCATGCTTAAGATTGTAATAGCATTCTGTAAGCTTGTAATAGCAAGATGTACGTACAAACTCAAAATTAATTGGTGTATATTTTATTAAATGTGTCATCGTAAATGTTTTGGTATATAATCTGCCAGTCAAGCTTCAATATATAATAGAATATTTGTTAATCTCTAAAAACATATTATTCAATTGGTATTCATTACTGAGATGTGTATTATTTATTAATTTATTTATTGCGGACTATCATCCTCATCTTTCTTAATAGTTTTTCACGACGTTTCGTTAATTCCTTTAATAAATTCCAATTAAATAAAATATATATATGCCATTCGGTACGGACATGACCATGGAAGATCAGATAATAAATAAACGTGGATTTATAAGACTATAAAATCCAACCTTCATCACTCTTCGGAACCCGTGGCGCAATGGGCAGAGACGTTGAATCTTTACGGTTTCAGGTGAGATTTGTGTGAATATAGCGGTTTCAAGCCTATAGATGGTAGTAATTGCTGAAAATGCAGTAAGAGGATTCGGAGTTCCTGCCCCGTTGCGGTTACAACATGGTGGAGTCCAGAGGAATGGTTGGCCGAGACGTCGTGAAACGAAAGAATGGTGAGTATAATAGTCTGTAAAACACATGTTTCTTATGTTTTCATTTGTACTGCTGTAACGAAAATAATTTAAATAGATTTACCGATAATGTCTCGAGCTTAAATTAAAAAATGCTTGTTTTAAGTTCTGTCCGGCTGAAACTGAAATAAGATTGCACGATTAAAAATATCTGAGTAATTTTTTGTCCATATTATATTATAGGGCTGAATTACAAAATAATATATATATATATATAAAGTAAAACTGTTTGTTGAGAAAGAGTTACGTTCGCACATGATAATATGACAGTTCACATATTTTCTGCCTCATTAAGAGATGCCCATATAGTATTATCATCGTGATAAATCAGTTGTCGTTTAAGTGAATTTAAAATGAGACTAGACGGTACAATATTAATGATGATACGACTGCCAGGCACTATATGCAGAGGAATCATTTCCTCTGATATACAGACAAACGTAGGCAACTTATAAATTACATATTTCTATGAGAATTACTTTTTACGAAGGATAAGTGCTGTGTCATTACGGCACAGTGTTGTAAACTTTCTAAATTAATTCATTATTTTACATTTTTTTATTTTAATCTCATCTTAAAACTGTTATTGTTTCTATCCGAAATATATTCAGATTCTGCTTACTTTTAATGGTTTAAGGTTTAACTTTTAGGTTAGATGTTTTCAGAGCAAACGCCGGTTCATCAAAATCACACATCTTTAGGCCAATCTCTAAAATAATAGATCCATAAATTGAGTATGGTTAAATGTGCATGCATTTTTTTAAATAGTTTATTTACATATGTATTTGTTGCTTTTTTCTAAAGTATAATCTCCTGCATTTCCCTGTTTTAAACAGATGCATTTGTTTTCATTTTTACTAGAACACTGAGGGTAACCTATCTTTTCTTTCAATAAAGAACATATATATAGTTTTTTTTTTCTATTTAAACGATTTCACATTATTCAAATTATCTAAAAAGTAACATGCACTGTGCATACAGCTTGGCCACATTTATATCATCCACCGACCTTGCATTACCCTTCTACTGCATTTTCCATAAGACATGATTACACTGAAGGCAAAATATGTAGTTATTCCTGGAGCGGGCGTGTATTATTGACTGTAGGTTATTATGACTTCACTAATTTCCTCTCTATGTTTTTATTGAATCTTAACTATTAATTATGTGTGATATTAATGATTTACCTTGCATGACTGTCCTAGCAGTTGGTAAACACCTGGGAATACAATATTCAGATTCTAAGAATTAAGTTTGAACACATATATTCGGCTTCATCGCTTCAACTAGAGTGATCAAGCTAATCCGTCCTACTTAACGAGAATCTCAACCCAATCGTGACTTCACTGAGCAGATTTACATTAAGAATTATCTGGTTAGTTAACATTAGGGCAGACTTCGACCCGGTCGACCGTGGAGTCTTCTGAAATATGCTACGCACATACAGTTATTCAATGTTTAAAAATATTACAATGTTTCACTCCATACAGGTGTATGCTGATAAAGTGAAGAATCTGGTCCATTCCACGTGCGCTCTGCGGTTATACAACCATGTGTTTTCTCGTCCAATTTGTTTGATCACATCATCGACTGTATAGTTAATTAGGCACTCGCTAATTATCTGGTAGCAGAGTAAACCGACATTTCTCGATTAACAGCCTAACTTTCGCTGATAAGCGCCATTCTGATCCTCTTTCCATAAATCCTTATCCCACTAAAAAACACCAAGCAAAACACCAAACCCAAATGTCTAAATTTAAAACCTACTATTGGTTCATACTTTGCTATATCATAATTTCATTTTCGGAACAACGAGAGATTGAAATCTATTTTCAGGAGATAAACTCGACTAACTTTTGTTATGCGAACTGATATGCATCCCTATATATTATTTCATGATTGTAATATTAAAGAAAGGACTTGGAAAACCAGTCAATCCAGTGGCCATGATCATACCATCAAGTATATTTTCATGTTCTAGGAATTTCCTTGATCGTCCTTTAAATTTCCTTGTAGCACTAATATGCATTATTATTTTTTTAATCTTGTTTTTCTATTGTTTCGGCACTGATTATGATTAACTCATTTAACAATTTCTGACAATCCTCTTCGTTCTCGATTTTGAAGGACTTTTACTTTGTGGGAACTTGAATCTAGACATTTGAATGGCTGGTCAACACACAGAAAGGATAATGCAGCTTTTGGCGGTGCTTTTCTCTTGCATATGAGCTTACTCAATTACTGACATATCTTCATCTTGATCAAGAATTATTCCCTAAGCTTCTTGGTCATTTTTTAATAGCCTGCTCGAAAGAGTTCTCATCTTCGTTCTGATTTCAATCAGAATATTTTGATTCTCATTGGCGATTGTGCATCTCCTGCCACAAAAATCTAATGCACAGGTACTCCTTCGTGGGTATCCATAGCCTGTCAATGACTGAAGGAGTAATGCGTTATTTATATAAATCCCGTTTAAAAAGTTTATGTTGGAATAAATTATTAAATAAAGCCATAATGCATCAAAACACTGTAATTATTATTCTATAGCTTACATAGGCAATTTATGCAACTATAAACCTAAACAAACACATTTATGTAGAACATTTGGAGTAACTGTCATCCTTATTCCCAATATAATTCTAATAAGATAAACTCATGTGAGTATTTACTGTTCTTATATTTTACTATGCTGCAGTTTCAGTCATCGTTGTTTTTGGGATAAAAATGACGAGTCATCGGCGTTAATTTAAGTGAATCTGTCAAATAATTATTAATTCATATAAGATTTGACAGCTGAACACGCGGAAAAAAATCATATGATAACAGTTATAAATATCCGTCCACTCATTTATATGAAAAATATTTAAGGTATGTAATAAATATTAAGCAATAAATTCTTATATTTTATCCGCAAAAAAACACTTTCTAAGTGATTTAAATGTATTAGACAAAGAAGAAAGTACACCGTCTTTCTGACATGTATATATATACATATATTATATATAAAACACTATATCTTATATATACATATATACATTATATTTGTAATGTATATATGTATACACATTATATTTGTAATGTATATATGTATATATAATGTTTATGTTGGGTGGTTGTTTTTGTTTAAACGGCATACCAACCCTTTTCAAGTTATTTAATGCCGACTACAGTTATTTTAAAGAAAAAAAAATAATAGAGTATTTTTTAAAGTCGGTTTCTATTTACCCTATAGTTGAAACTCAAAGAGGAGCTACGAGTCCGGGTCAGACTGAACCTGGGAACAATGACAATTAAAGGGTGGCTCCACACACACCCCAAAGTCAACGAGCTAGGGCCTCACCACCGGATATAGTTTAAGGCCATATCCAGGACCGTATATTGTTTATATAATGTATATATATACATATATACATATATATATATATATATATATATATATATATATATATATATATATATATATATATATGATATATATGTATACTTACATATAGATATGTGCGTGATGGTGTGGTTTTGTATTTATGACGCAAGAAAGTCTTTTACTCCAGTAGTTTCTTTGCCAGAAACGCTAGACTCTGGAATTCCATTCCAGTTCCCTGCTTGCCCAACCGTACTGACATACAGAAGTTCAAGTGTAACGTGAACCGACATCTTGCTGCCCAAATACCTACATAATGCCCCAGTAGTTGCTTCCCCTGATAGTAGCCCCCTACACCAAAGTGGCAATGTGCCTTGTTTGGGGTGAAAATGTAAGATATATATATATATATATATATATATATATATATATATACATATATATATATATGTGTGTGTGTGTGTGTGTGTGTGTGTGTGTGTGTGTGTGTGGATGTGGATGTGTGTGTATGACGTAAATGAACATTTAAAATTAAGATGTTTAAATTCAACGTTATTTAACGCGGTTAATAGTAACCGAATGAATTAGGTTTCCGGTAATCGAGCCATAGATGTCTCATGTTGCGGGGGTCAAATCGTTCGACTGGTATTAATCGTGACACCCTTCACTGAAGAATCCCGAAAGGATGAAACACTAGTGTCTGTAGCTATTTAATTATTATAATAAAAAAATTATATATATATATATATATATATATATATATATATAGTACGACCTTTGAATGCGCTTTTTTGTTTGTATGTAATATATAAGTATTATATATATATATATATATATATATATATATACAATATATATAAATATATATGATATATATATATATGCGTGTGTGTTGCTACTCGAATATATATATATATATATATATATATATATATATATATATATATACACCTATGAACATATAAAAGTTAAAAGTGTGTGAGAGCACACTTCTCATCCTCTATCCTCCACGAATTTTTATTGCACATTTACAATTTGGCATGCAGACATTTGAATAACATTCTGCCCTGTTCTTCTCTGTTTACTAAAGATGTGCTTTGTTCGAATATTGACAAAACGGTACTTGAGATAACACCGAATTGTTCTCTGTTTTCAACAGATTCCTTACTTGCGCTGTCATGAAATATGATAGCTTTCTTCTATTAAATAGAAGTTGATTCGAAAATTCTTTTTTGTAAAGTTATGTCAAAATTGCCTAAGGGTTCTAGTACTCGCTGACTTTAGAATTTTGTTTCGATCTTATCTCGAGTATTAACTGTTTAGAAAACACATTATAATTGTGTGCAGATGCCTCTTTTAAATGTTTAGATTCAAAATTTCGTAGACACCACAGAGGTCAATTTTGTAAAACTTTGACCCAATTATGCCCATTTGCAATCATTGTACCGTGGTCAAATCTTATTATAAAGGTAAATCCATGTACAAGCAAACTATATCTCATATTTTAACTGGTAAGGCCCCAAATTGGCGGAGGAGTGTTTTATATTTCTCAAAGTTCAAATCATTTAACTTTGACCCTTTAACAGCACAATTTCTGACCGAACCCCAATAAAAACGATTTTCCCAAATCTCAATACACCGTATATATATAATTTCGCGCCTTTAGTCTGAAGATTGATAGAGATATTTGGTAGGGGCATGTACACAGAGAGACATACAGACACACACACACAGGCATTTTCATTTTCATAGCTATATAGATAGATATATGAAAATAAGAGAAATAGTATTCAGACGAAATAGAGAAATAAAAAGGAACAAACCGTATTATGTGTTCATCAACGTTTCGTCTTTATTTCCGATATTTATATTCGTTATATCGATATAGGAAGTCTCGAAATAAAGACGAAAGTTTGATGAACACATAATACGGTGTGTTCCTTTTTATTTCTCTATAGTTAGATATATAACTATGTATATATTATGTACTCACTATATATATATTTGTATATATATTTTATGTACTCAATATACATATATAAGTATATATATAAGTATATATGTGTGTATATATAATTATTATGTACTTAAATACAATGTTATTAGATGAAATATTTTATATATCGATTTTCTGTATTTACTTCAACAAATTTGATAAATAAGCAGAGCGAAGCCGTAATGATTTATAATATATTTAGCAGTGAAAGTACACCGAAGTTTTCGCACTTTAGTCTAATAGAACATAGTTATGTTTAATATATGTTTTTCGTGTTAAGTCGTCTTTTATATATATTAGCTGTGTACAGACTAATTTTATACTTGTTCGGAAACATTTTATGAAATTAAAAAAAATGAAAATGAATATGCCAGCAGACATGTTTCGAGGCTCGCTCAACAGAACTAAACTCGAACTTAATAACCACGTTTAAAAAAGTGGGGGGGGGGAAATGAATTTGAGAATAAAAAGTGGGACTGAGAAACTAACGTTTAAATAAGAACCAGATACACTCCATTAAAACATTCATTTTGCTTAATATCTTAATATTAATAGTCTTAATATCTATTGTTTCTCTAATTTCCAGATGATATAGAGAGAGAGACAGTGCGACTTATTAAGAATGGAAAAAACATTTGACTGACATAGCTCACACCGCAGTAACATTTGAATAAATAAATAAATAAATAATGGAATTGTTATATGGGCAGACGTCTTTACTCCTTGAAGACAAAATTGGTTCACAAAAACAAACATTGGTATTTGATGCAAAAAAAAGATTGTTGTACGACAGAAGAAATTTGCTTTGCAAACCTATCGCTAATATTACCATGTTTAACGAATGTAAATAGGCATTTGTCAACGGATGCGTGTTTAATTTTATTGAAATTGGAATTTTTGTTGAGATTATAGGATTTGTAATGGAAACCATTATTGCAAAAATCTACATAAGAGGCTCTACTTCATCATATACTTTGGCTTTTGTGCATATCATTAAAGTTCTATGGGTAAGGATTTTGATAGGATTATATTTTTGTTTGGTTGGGCAAAAAGAGTACAAACCTGTGTGGAGACCTGTACACGTATGGTTTTCAGTAAATAGAAGTCAGGAACATTTAAGTTGTTTTACAAACCAGTACATCTAGAAAAGGAAGTGAAGAATTGACTTATTTTTCTATAGTAAATTTAAGAACTGAATGAACATTATAAATAGGTGCGAAGAAGGCATCCTCTTCCGTTTCATTGTTTAACTTACAAAAAGGGTCGTCAATATAACGAATATAAATATCTGGTTTCGAAAACCAGATACAAATTTTTTCGTAGAAAACCTTTTATATTTCATTATTCATATTTAGGATAATGTTAGCAGGTATTGTCTCACATATATGTCCAGTGACATTTATCTCTCCCCACGTGAATCTGTTTTATATAGGGCTGGGCCAACCTTATTGGAAAGGGTTGAATTGAGAATTTGTTTCATTTAACAAGTGGTGCCCTCAGATTTTTCTTTTTTTACATGTTAGACTATTTTCTTTTTTGATTTGATTATTTAGCATTTTACAATTTTTACTAATTATTCTTAAAGTTAGGTTTATTCGGTGTGCACATTTGCTTGTTATTTCACTTTACAGTTTGATAGTTTTTGAGTGCGGTAGAAATATAAAATTTCAAGTAGTTCATGCCGACCAAATCTATACGCGTTATAAAAAGGTATTAGATTCATTAGCTTTTCGTTCGATGTCCACGCAATTATTGGCGGCTTTCCGTTTTATTGGAATGCCACTAAACGAATTGTATAACGGAGATTTGCTTTCAGTGTTGAATATGCTTTAAACTGGAAAAAATCTGATTTAAGTGTTAAGGAATATACTCACATAGGAATGGCTGCACGTGAAATTTATGTGGCAGGATTTGCACAATCTCCAGCCACACCTCTCCTGTGTCGACATTGTTAAATACCAGTGGCAAGTTAAGTGTATATACAGCATATCTGGAAAGATGCCGAGATAAGCGGAGAGCAAATACATCGCCGAGAATTACTAATTAGTCACCCATGTGGTACTAACAAGGCCCAACATTGCTTACCTTCTGTGATGTGAAGAGAGCCGTTGTGTCAACGCAATTATACTGTATAACTGCTTAGTCATATATCTGATTCAGACTTTCTGTGGCGAAGATTGCCGATTAGCATAGCTGTAAACAAAGGAGAACACAGAAATGGAGTGAGCACATTTAAGACGATATTTTAATCGTCTCTCTGACATGTATATATATATTATATGTAGGGGGCTACTATCGACACGAAATTTATTTCAAGATAAACATATTTTAAATACTTTGGCTTTACTGAATGCAAACATACTTTCGATCTATTCGTTTCGGAATGACGATAAATTCTCAGTCCGTCTGAATTACTTACATAGTTTCTACGGTCACTGTTGACGGCTGTGCTTAATTTCAAGTCGTAATTCTGCGTCAGTTTCAATTCATTAATTTCCTGCGATATGTACTCGTTGCTGACAGTTATAAATGCTTCAAATAAACGAATATAATTCTTATTTTTTATTTTATATAGAATCAAAATATCATTTATTGATTTAAACATGAAACAAGAACAATGGTGTATCGAACAATTATTCTCATTTAGGTATTCTTTTAATGAATAAAACTAAATGCAACTTACTGAAATGCATTTCTTTAGTGCTGCACTCTTTGTATCGCGGGATACAACTATCTTTAAAACGAAGAGCGGCAGAATATTTTAACAGATTTTAATGAAATTTACCCTAATCTTTATAATTACTGAGAGGTTTGCAGTTTTGATGACGGGGAAACTTATAACGTAAATTTGTGTATAGAAATGCCATTAACCTCTTTTAATACTGGGTGCTTTAATAGGATCCTAAACAATGAAAGGTTTATGGTTTTATTATTCATTTCAATATGACAACAAAGAAGAAATTATTTTGTTAATAACAGGACTATACACATATATCGTCGATGTTAATAATCGCATGACGCGCACTAAAAAAATATGAGTGTATTACGTCGAAGGTGGTACAATTTTGTATACCTATTAAAACAGTCAGCGTAACTGAAGAGATTTAGGGACACGTTAAAACAAGAAGCAATAGAAGATAAAGCGTTGTGCACGTTTTATCAACTTGTATATGGAGAGCGTACCCGTTGGTCGCGTGTCGTAATTTAATGTGACGACAATTACCTATTAATTATTTACCCTTCATCTTACGCCTTCCCTGTTTATATCTTTATATACTTCGCCGAACGGTTGTTGGTTTAGTAGCCCATGAGCAAGCAGTCTTAAAGTTTTAATATTTTTATGAGCCTTAAGATCAGCAATATAAAAGAACATAGGTTAGAATTAGAAGATACGGCTTAAATAAAATTAAAAAAAAATAGTTTCTTTTTTTAAATTTCGATTAAGCCGTATCATCTCCACCAACGTATGCTCTTGTGCATGTATTATGTCGGATCATTTCAAGCACACTTATAGGACCACACCAAAAATGCAATGATATAAAATAATAATTGAAACAAAATAATAAATGCAGATGTCAAAATAAAAAATAATAATTCTTGCAAAATCAGATAGCATTGTCTAGTAAGTGTTTTAATGAACCTTCCAAAAAATAGGACATTTGCGATCAATCTGTTAATTATAATAACGAACTTGCGCAGCTTTAATTGCATGAAGTGTTCTAAAGAAACGACTCGGTATTGATTAATCTATATACTTACATTATTCTTTATTTTTTTATGAAAAAGATTCTAATTAAAATATATGACGCCTTCTTGCCCACCCAGATTTATTCGTTAGTGACATGAACCTGTGTTCAACTATTTATTTCCGAGAAATTATGAGTGCAATATATTCTACTAGTATTGCTATTTTAAGCATAATTAGCGGAAATATCTACACGTTAGGTAAACAAAGGTGCGATGATATTTACAACCATGATATAGTTAATCTCAAAATCCAAAGACATTGTGTTGTTCTTTTTTTCAAATATGTGTCTCTATCTACAAACCTGTCGGCGCCGGAGACAACTAATAACCTGCAAGCAAAATTAACCTCAGGAGACAACGTTTGTTACATAAACTCATTCAATACGTTACTTTAGAGTATACTTTATTTTGAAATGTAGTTCAACAATCATTGAAAGGTTAAAGAAAAATGGACTTACGGACACGTCCCACCGTCAAAACGAAATTAATGACATCCGGAAATGATGAATATAGCTCTGCATTTCGTTGCCAACTGGCAAATCTGTTTTCCTGAAATTCATTGTCCGACATAATTCTTGCAAAGCTTAGGTCCTATGCAAGGCACGTTGCACAAATAGATTACTTTTGTAGACGAGGTGCTTTTGTTTACATTTAAACATAATGAAACAAAATATCTTATAGTTAATGAAACCCAATCTCCTGTACAAAAATACTTCTTTTCGATCTTGCAATGTTATTTATGATGACATGGCAATAAAATGTTTGCGACAATTTGGGTTGGTCACATCTGATTATTTTTTTACATCATCCATTAGGAAAAAAAATCACCGTTTATCAATTTAATAATGTGTTACAATGTTTATGCCCCAACTGTCAACTTATTACTTCGTCACAATATATGCAAGTTTATATTTAATTGATAACTTACACTGATTTGCAAGCTTAATGATCAATTTACATTATATTTTAATGAGATTTGAACGCATAGACTTACACCAGATTTTTTTTATCTGACTTAGCCAGCTTAGGTCTTCAAAATTCTTGTTAATAGCTACTCAAGCTTCTAATAGCATACTGGTGAAAATTCATCTGAATTTCGCAGTCACGTCAGTGTTTCACCAAATTGGAATTAAGCATCAACAATACAAGATATATTATGAATGCAATTTTCCATCAATACTCGTTTAACATCTGAATGCCTCAAATGGAAATGATATTGGTTTTCATAAACTCTATAGAGTGTCATATATATCTACATGCGGATTGTACACAGCATTTTTTTTTGCAAGTTGTCTACATGGCGGGTTTTTCAATGTTAGAAAATGAAATGAGTGTAGATTTTAGCGATCATTTTAAATAAGGAAATTGAGTTAACGCAACGTCTTGTTTGTCTGTTCATTTTATATTTAAAAAACGACCCTTTCTTTATTTTAGCGTACTTTGTAATTTGTAATTTTTTGGAAATGTGCTAGAAATATTTCGTTGATAATTTCGAACAATAACATAATGCTGTATTATTGTGTCTAACACAAAACTAAACACTAAAGACCAAACTTGCGTCACCGTCTGACGGATATGTTCGGCACCAATGAGTATTATAGCAGAAACATAATACGTTTTACTAAAAAGCGGTAGTAATTGTGATAAGGATTCGTTGATTTCTTGTAGTCTCGACGTTTGCGCATTACAATCCGATGCGTGAAAAAGGAAATATAAAACAAAAACAAATCAACGCCTATTGAATTTAGCCCATGCTGTATTTTTTTTTGTTCTGTGCCAAACTCGATATTTAACACAAAAGATTGACCATGTGATGTCGATATCGCAAGTGAAACTCCATTGTGTTTTAAATAAATAGTTCCGACACACGATGAAAACGTCGTTCGGAGCCGTTGTTAATGCGGGATGGTATCCAATCGCCTTAGAGATATGTTTAACTATCAAAAAATAAATAACAATAACAGAATCTGTATAAACGCCTATACCAAATGTCATTTTTCTTCACAATTTAATTTTTTTTGTAATAGTTTTTATTATTTTATGTTATTTTTACTAAATTACGTAAAGGGAAACCACTAAGTTCTTCTTAAGCACAATTAATCGGATTCAAAGATTTATTGTGATACTACTTTGATCGGACGTAACTTGGTCAAGCATAAATCGATTAATCACGGAATTGCCTGTTTCGGTTTTTTCATTTGCGTTTTTATTTTACGGAGTCAGATGCCTCATGACGGATGTAACAATGTTTTGGGGGAGTTTTAATAAAAATATTTTTTTCTTAAATCTTAAGAAACCTAATCAGCCATTTACATAAATTAAAAAAAAAAGAAAATATAAAAACAATACGCTGTAATATTTAGCTTAAGTGTTTTATACTGATATTTTACATTAGTTGTTTTAGGAATAAATTCCTGGCGTCCATATTGTTTAATTATTTTAGCCGTCTTTTTCTTTCACGCTCACTTGATTACACAGATTTACGCCAGTCAATGTCTTTTTTACAGACGAAGTATAAAATACCATAAACCCAGACGAAATAAGACAAAAAGGAATATTTTTAATCTATAATCAATATAAACGGTTTTTTTTCCATTGTTTGTTTTCATTATTCTCGAATTCATAAATTTGACACTAATTGGTTAGGACTTTCCAAAGTCTTCGTTTAATTTTTGCTTTCTTGTTCACAATTCCTTTCTTCGTAGAACGTGCCGAGTTGAGAGTCCAATTATCTATTGAAAGTGCATCATTGGTGAACGGCGTTTTAAACTCTTCACACAATTAGTGAATCCGTGCGAGTTATTATATTATCCTTCTTCGTCGTGGTTTTATATCATTTAAAATATGAGTGAATGGTTCAAAACTAATTTAGTTGATGCGCTGTTGTAAATACTACTACTTTTAAATACTAATTTACTGAGCGACTTTATTAAAAATGTCTATAAAATGTGCCCTTTATTATTTTACATAATAATTTGATACATAAAAATAATATGTTTTGTGAGAATATCGGGTGTAAGAGCAAAATAGCCGTTGATATAGACGTAATTCCTCGTATCTTATCGGGGCCGTCAACAAAACCTTTCGAGTATTGTAGGCGAAAGAGTAGGTTTATGCTTTTTGTTCTGTGTAATATATATATATATATATATATATATATATATATATATATATATATATATATATATGTATATATATATGTATATATATATTTATATATATTTATATATATTTATATATATATTTATATATATATATATTTCTATTTATATATATATATATATCTTTATATATCTTTATATATATATATATTTAAATATATATTTATATATATATTTATATATATTTATATATATATGTATATATATATATTTATATATATATATATTTACATATATATTTATATATATATGCATATATATATTTATATATATTTATATATATTATATATATATATTTATATATATACATATATATATATATATATATATATATATATATATATATATATATATATATATATATATATATATACATCTATAAGGCAACAATGCTCTTGCGGGTTAAATTCAGACGAACATATCTTAGTTCTAACTAAAATTTATTGATCACAACTAGCACCATCAGAATCAATACATTTTGCCAAGGCAAAACAAGTGGAATGGTGCTAGCAATGTAAGGATCTTTCATTCTGCTGTCAGTGAAGTCGATGAAGGCGTTTTGGATATCGCTCAGATTTTTGTAAACATATTACAGGAATAACGTTTTCGAGATATTTGAAAAAATGGCAATCAATAGGCGAGAGGTCTGGAGAGTCTGACCGAGGAGGCAGAGTTTATTAGCCAAATTTGTTCAACTTCCTGCAGGATCGGTTTAGCCACATGCTGGCGGGCATTGTCGTAGACGAAAATGGGACTCTTCTGTTGACTAATTCTGCGTTTTGTTGTCGAAGTCTTTTGACAAGATTTCTCCACCGTAATAGTTTCGTCGGCATTCAAAGATATGTAATTGTTGATACGTATCGCAAAATGCTAAGCAGTCAGATACCTTCTTTTGACGCCCCTCTTGCTTCGGAAGTGTCGTGAAGTCTCGTCGATGTCTAACAACGTAGCTGAACGTCGACGACCCAATTAATCACAAGTTACACCGCGATCGCAAACGGGTAGTTCTTGTTGCATAAAAGAAGGGAGGATGATACTTCATAACGGCGTTGCTTGGAGATGACGTTTTATTTGTCAGGCACGAATTGACTTTCTAATCACTTTAAAGTCGTTGAAAAACTCATCATCTTCAAATTTTTTATCATCGCCACAAAATTTATTAAAATAACATGTTGATCTGTGTTCAATGCTGAATCTGGCACAAAACGCTTCGTTAATATTAGAAAGTGTTTCAGCAGCTTTTCTGTATGCCTTTTAAAATTTTTTTTCGAATTTACTTTTTTCCTATATTGTATTCAACGTTCTGAAAAAAAGCCACACTTGTTTAAAACAACAGTAATCTATCCGATTAAATACCGCGAAAATCGCTTTGTAAAATGATAAGTAAAGTAAAGGTATTACTACTAAAGCTTGTTTCAAAATACATCATTTGAAATAAAAAAAAAAAAAAATTTTGCCAGGACCTTCTTGTAAACCTACTACTACTACTACTACTACTACTACTAATAATAATAATAATAATAATAATAATACTAATAATACTAATACTAATACTACTACTACGACTCCTACTACTATTACACACACAACCATTTATATATATATAATATCATATATATATATATATATATACATATATACATATATATATATAAGAATTTACTTTCATAATTATAAAATAATTATTAAATTATATTTTTTTTAAATTATAGTAATTATTAAAGTATATATATATGTTTATATTAAATGATATATATATATTAAATAATAATATATGTATTAAATAAGATATATATTAAATAATGCATATATTAAATAATATATATATATTAAATACTATATATATTAAATAATATATATTAAATAATATGCATATATATTAAATAATATATATATATTAAAAATATATGTGCATATATTATTATATATATGTATGCATTAAAAATATAGATGTATTAATAATATATATATATATTAAATATTATATACACATATAAAGAGAGAGAGAGAAAGAAAGAGAGAGAGAGAGGCGTCCTTTTCACTTCCCTCGTAAAGATACAACTAAGGCACCGTAGAAATGTAAGGAAAATTCTGTACATCTTATATTGAGAATATATAAGATCGAAATAAAAATTCCCGACTCCAACAATTCGGAGTTGAGAACTGTCGAAACAGTGTAAGAACAGCACCCAAGATTAGAAGATTAGTCTAAATAATCTCAATATTACAAACCTCCTTTATTATACATTTTTATATCTCTTGGCTCAAAAAAGCCATTGTATCATATTGTAGTAATACTATTATGCTGTATTAAACTCTTAGAGCTCAAATTTACAGTTTTTGTTCACATCATTCATTTCATTTGATCGCATGTTTTACTATATTCTTCTACGATGATTTTACTTACAGTCGTTTGATGACGTTTAAATTCACTTAGTATTCGCGCCAGTTTTTTATAGTAAATTTACAAATCGCATTTCACATTCCTCATATATTGACACTCATCTCAATACGCTTTTAGTATTTATGAACGGCATCATTATAATTATAGTGGCTTTTTGACGGAGCTGTTAAATCCGCCCGTCATAAAACATTCAGTAAGATTATCCCTACGCTAATAGAAAATAATGTTGTTTTTTTTACTATGTCTATCCCTCGAGGTGTTTCATGAAATATTCATCGGTGGAATATATTCTAACTCTAGTATCCATCCAATTAAAACAGTACCTAAGTCTAATGTAACAGACATTTTTAGACGCCCTCGTTATTAATAAATTTATTTGGAATAAACTATTTCGTTAACACTTACCCTTCGATGTGTATGAATGTTTAGGTACATTTTAAACCGTTCTTTCATTTCATCAATAGACACATACATACCCTGTCAGTGATCTATTGCTATATTTTTAGAAATTTGTGTACGTAGTTTACTCTTTTATATATGTTTAGTTGCAGATAGTAATTAATGATTTAGTGGGGAATATAGGCATATCAATTGCAAGGGTTAAAAATTGTAGTAAATTACATTAAGAAGTTAGGCTACATCAATATAGCGTAATGGTTGTAACACCTGGCGAAGAAAATTATGTTCTAATTATAATGCAAGAAAAATTATAAGCGGCGAAATTTGAGACTTAGCGAAACACTATTTTTAACAGTCTATTTTTCAACTCACAATGAAGTTAAAGAAGATGTAAGTAAATGCATATATATATATATATATATATATATATATATATATATATATATATATATATATATAGTGTGTGTGTGTATGTATATTTCAGATATTTGGCCGCTGAAAAAATTAGTATTAGGAAAAACACGGTTTATCCAGATAGATCTTGCGAATAAATATTCATGTTGAAAAATTTAGTTGAATTTGGTTAATAAAACTTTGCGAGCTGAAGAAAAATAAGGTCTAGAATTGTTTTTTATATTATATAGGTCAGATATACATTCGTGTGTTTTTTTTCATATGCACCAATATCACTATATCAATAACATCGTTCAGACTAGCGTGTTTGTACTCGTCAACGACACTGACTTTTAATTTCACGTTTCCTGTTTTCTCTCCCATCATCTGCCGTTAAAGTTAAATACATATCTTGTTATTTGACTAATAAGCATTAAGTAGATTGCCACGACCATATTTATATTATAGCCATCTATCTGGCTTTGACGTTCAGCTGGAATTTATGTTCGATGGCATTTCTTAAACATCAGAGTACTTTGTTTAAGAAATTCTAAATATTCTAAACACATTTCTACTCAAGCAATCGCAGTTCTCTCCAACTACGAAGCAAATAATTTTCCTTTTAAAACTGCTGCGGTCAACTATATAGGAAAGTTAATTCATGAATCGTTACCATAAAGATATTACCCATATTATCCATGTAGAAAGTTAATTAATGAATCGTTACCATAAAGTCATTACCCATATTATCTATGCAGAAAGTATCAAAATATAAGCTCATGCAACCTGGTTAATGTTAGAATGATTCACTGTTTTGGGCAGAAGGAAACCGCTAAAGATGCTGACGGATTATTCAAAAGATAATTAACAGATAGTTTGTTATAATTCTTAATTGAATCAGACGCATCGATTTTATTCTAAAAAGTCACTCTTTAAATAGCTAACATTATATAAACTTTATATATGGTATCAGCCACCATATTTAGTATGTTTCTCCTATAACATAATCATCCTAGTATCTGATAATTTTATATAAATACTTATACGCAATTTATAGCTTCGTTTTTTTAAATAAAGTAACAAGTAACAACTTTTGTTTATACTGTTTAATCATAAATAACTATTTATGTGTATTCTAGAGCATCTTATTTTCATTAGAAATTAAACTGGTTTTTCATTGTTAAAGGGAGTTTTTAATCTTCCACATCTGGTTAATCTTCAGTGTTTCAATTTCAATGTCGATGTGTAGTTCAATTCTTTAGTTTTCAAATGCTCGTTAACCATCGAAAACGAGGCTTTAGACACGATCTTGTAGACATGAATACGAGCAGATTGCCCAGCAACCTTGTTTTCAAAATTAATGACTGTAACATAAAGGTGTTTGCAAATATTTGTTAATTTTATTGAGTCAGATCCGAAAGTGAGCATCATGAAAAACCTCTTCATTGTCGAAATGGACACGGATATCTTTTTTGACTTCTCATGTGAAGATTTGCGTAAACGTATGGAGTGTACAGAGATGTATATTTTACCTTAGAAGCAAAAAAACCGAAGGCCATATATTGTACTACCATTTCTCTTTCTAAAAATCTGGAGCACCAATGACATTTGCCCCTTATACGAATGAAGCTGCTCACTTTAATAGCGACGTCTATTGATTCCAACAAAGTGGCCATAGAGTTGGTGACGCAAAGTCATATCGTTTTGCTAAACAATGATTAAACGTCACATGCAGGTATTCAATCTTAACCAAATTGGGGAACTCTTCATTGCCATAAATAACCGCTGGAGAAGGATCGGTACAAATATGCCGAAAATTCTACCAGCCAATCTATAGGGTGTAAAGATACATTTATTCTATAAGATACGGGAATATTTCTAGAAAAAGGGTTCTTCTTCGAGAGTTCTGGCGTTCTATGTCCATGGTTTTCGACCCTTTGTAACATCTTCTCCTCGTGGGAAAAGATAAATATATTTTCTGCTCTTAATCCGACGAGATTCAAAAGAATCCATTAAACATCATAATGTGTTTCCCCATGAAAATACATTATGGTGATTAAATCAGAAACATGCGACAGAAATCTTAAAGGATCCATCAGACAGAGACCGACATGTTTGGCGGGCGATATGTATCAATAACCAATGAAACCTTATATTGTCTTTGAAATGCAACAGTTTTGCTCCTTATTTGATTTGCTGTGTAAAATAAACTATAAAAACAGTGACAAATAAATTTCCACCAATGTAAAAATAAATGTGCGACAAAAATGTTACGCAGCACATAATTATTATTAAGTAAAAGATGTTATAAAAACGCGACAAGAAATTTCCTATGATAGCGTTAGGTTTTAATTTTGTTATTTGTATTTTCCTCAGAATTTCAGGTCATTTTCTCTTGGCCTTATTTTTTTTCATATCAGATAAAATACATTTAGTAATCTCGATCAATCAATAACTTTTTCTGTCCTTTTTAACATTTAATTATTATTCTTTATTTGTCATATTTGCAATTATTTAAGCAATGGAAAACTATTTCTGTCATTTAGGAAATGATTTTAGATTACCCTGTTGGAAAATAGTTAGTTACACCTAGGCGTTTTCTACAAATCTTACGAGTGGGAGAGCAAAATTATTCTTATCGTGCTATTTTGCAACGCGTTATTGCGAGAGAAATACAAACTCACTATGGGAGTGTCCTATATAGAAAAATATTTTAAATATATTTTAATAAGCAAAAATATATATGCTAAAAGTCTAGTACAAAATGGTTATCAAAAAGTCTTTTATCGCAAAATTATAATTCTCCAAATAATTTATGAACCGATAATAATGCATATTTAAATATATATGCATGTCAAGCTCAAAAGCGTATAATTAACTGGGTGAGCACGCCATATATGCTGTTCTCTCAATTCTTTTGAATTATTAGATAAAGAAAACACAAAATACTAATTGTTTTAATCAGAAAATTAAATAAAGTAATAAGTTTGAAAAAGTGATAGGCGTGCGTGAAATAAAAAAATATACTTATGTACTTAGTTGTGATTCAGTAACATGCATATATTATATAATATATGTTTGTATATATATATATATATATATATATATATATATATATATATATATACATATATTAGTAATTTAAATTCTATGACGGGAAATGATTAAGTTTAAATATAGAATCTGTATTATATGCAAGACAGAGAATACATTTTCTTGCATATACTTAAAACATTTCACTCCATAGAACTTAAACTATTAATTTATGATTTATTTGCGCAAACTCGTATATTGAGCAATGTTTAATTTATCTGGGGTAATCATTATAAAATATTACAGCCAATAGTATATTGTAAGCCAAATAATCCTTGGATCTTCATACCAGTAGATATATTGCATTGCACTATTCTGAAGTATATATACATATATATATATACATATATATATATATATATATATATATATATATATATATATATATATATATATATATCTGTGTGTGTGTGTGTATTCATGATATTAAACCGTCACCATAAACGACGGTGCTGCATAAAATCGAATAATGCAGCATCATTTTATGCCTCAAAATAAAACAAAAAAGCATTAAAAGAAACTAATATTTTCTTGTCTTCTTATAATTAGCAAACTGATTTTTCTCTGTATATTAAACCCCACATAATTCGTCGAATTGATCAATGAATCTGATATAATATGATAGTGTGTTTGTAGAGTAAACATTTTTATTTATCTTACACTACATGAGTATTTGTATCACTCTGCTAATTTTTAAACAATTGTAAATCGGCTGTATTTTAATACATACATTGTGATACGATTAAATAATTAAAAAATTGTAATAAATGCAGATAATTGTAAAAATCAAGATTGCCATTTATAATATAAATTATAAACTCAAGCGATGCAGTAAAACTTGTAAAACACAAGGATAAATAATGGCAAAAATCATGGTTTAATAAAAAAAAACATCATTAAACTCATTTCCCTTTAATTTCTAAGGATTTTCTCAACAACTTCTCTTAAGTTTTAATACTTTTTAAAAGAATATATCAGTGTTAATCATCTACATATTACTATATAAAAGCATGCACTTTTAGACAGCACACACGCACACACACATACATACACGCGCGCACACACACACACATATATATATATATATATATATATTTATGTATACATGTATGTATATATATATATATATATATATAGATATATATATATATATATACACGAAGGGCGTGCGATAAGTAATGCCCCTGACCCACTTCACATAGAAGTAGAACAATGAAACTTGGCACAATCTTTCTCTACATATGAACCACTAAGAGTTATGCATTTCTCCAATCGTTTGATGCAGCTCTGGAGACCGTTTTTTAAAGAACACACCAGATCGGTTCACCAACCACGGCGTGACTTTAGAAATCAAGGCTGCATCATCTGAGAAACGCCATCCTTTCAATAACAGCTTCAGTGCTGGGAAGAGTTTAAAGTCAGAGGGTGCAAGGTCAGGAGATTAGAGAGAATAGGCAGGATTTCATAACCACACGCCCGTACTTCTGATCTGGCAACATGCGTGTTGTTAACCGGAGCGTTGTCCTGCAGCAGGAAGGTACCTTTTCTGACCTTGCCCTGGGTCCTGATTTTTATAGCTTCCCTTAATTTCCTCAAAAGTGAAGCCTGATAGGCTCCTGTAATTGTGGTACCCTTTGCCAGGAAATATGTCATAACTACTCCGTCCTGGTCCCATAAGACTGTGAGACCTACCTTGCCAGCGGAGAGCTGCGCCCTTGCCTTCTTTAGAGGTGGTGAGTTCAAGTGCGTCCACTGCATTGACTGTGTTTTTGTCTTTGGATCATAGTGATGGACCTAGGTTTCATCCTGTGTAATCCCTCTTTTAAAAACTTTGACTCATCTTCTTGGCACATTTCCAAATTCATCCACGAGAACTCGACGCGTTCTCGCTTCTGGAATGATGTGAGCAACCTGAAAATAAATCTAGTAGACAGCCTATCCATATTCAAATGGCCATGAATGATAATTTCTGTACTAATCTTGACATCTTAGGCTATTTGGCGAACAATAATGCGCCGATCTTCCAAAGTGGCAGCCTTAAATTGACGGGCAGATTCCTCATCAAAGGCAGAAGGTTTGCGAGCTGTTTCCACAGACTTCCGGCCATGTTTGAATTCTCGATGCCAGCGTTTGACAAGGTCATATGATGGGACATTATCACCATAAGTTTTTTTTTTTTTTTATTGTATCAAAATTCTCCTGTGGTGTGCGTCCTTTCAAATACAAAAACCGGATCACTGCTCGACATTCACCAGGCTCCATTTCACACCTGACACAGTTCAAACATCTGTAATAGAGAAACCACAATTAGTTCAGAGCTTACATTTGTCACATAACCCGTAGAGATATAAATCATTGCACATGCAAAATTTAAGCTAGATCAGAAAAGTGGGTCAGGGGCATTACTATTGCACGCCCCTCGTATATATATATATATATATATATATATATATATATATATATATATATATATTGGCAAAAATGGTAATTTGTAAAATCCTGAAGAAATTGTGCAATATTATTGCAGTGCAAATATGTCTTTTATTTTTGTTATCGTTTTATCTCTTTGGTTACACATGTGTTCGTTACCGAATCGTATTAACGATCCAGTAACTTCATCAGACTTTAAAGAAAAACCTTTCTGTAAAGTTTGACGAATTTACTGTATAGTTAATACGATTCGGTAACAGAAACGTATGTTAGTAAAAGATAAAACGGTAATAAATAAATAAAACATCATATATATATATATATATATATATATATATATATATATATATATATATTTTGTGGAACTCACATATACATTATATGTGGACTTTTCTTAAGGTTTAAATATTCCGAGAAATAACATTTTACAGATCAATCGTAGTACGCGGTACTGGTTAAATAGACCATATACTTGTTCAATATTTTTTAAAGAACTTTTTTAAGCAGAACATATTTCTCGATGGAGGAACTCGAACCTATAAAATTGAATTGTTTTAATATATTATTACTACACCTAACTAACATTTTGGGGGTCAAGAATTTAAACAAAAAAAAAACTACACATTATATATACACTGGAATTATCTAATAACAGCATACCGCATTCAATTGAACAAATATCAACTTAACTGAAACGAGAAAATACCTCATGTAAGTCAATCAACGAATTGTAAAGAAAACACATTTCTTAGGCACATAAACAATCAAAAGGATAAATATGCTATTTAAAAATAATGATTAATCTGTATATAAGATGTTCTGAACTCAGAGTAAAACCGTAAACTTCGTTAAACGTATTAGATTAAGCTGCCATTAGAAAATGGCAACTACTCTTATAAAATAGAGAACACATTTTGTTTTTACGTGTTAATCATTTTCCTTGTAGAAAAAATTTAAAGAATCTATAAATGCAATACGTCAATTGCATTACTCTTCAAATAGTGTAATCTCATATGAAGCATCGGCGGAAAACAGAAGTAAAAATTGTTCTAAAAATAATAAATTTCAAACTCCAACAACAAAAACTATAAAGACAATATGTTGTACAACAAGACATAAACCGCATTCAATGATTAATATTTTTGATAGTCATATCCTTTTTAGGTAAGAGTAGAATTGAAGTTGACTAAAACATCCGCAAGTCTTAACAACATAACATTACTGCGGGTGTATTCATTTTAATGGAATTGTAACTTCAGTAGATTGTAACATTGAATGCTATTTAGATGAAGTCTATTTCCATAAGCAATTGCAAGAAACCTTGCAATCACTAATACCGAATTACCTGAAATTGCATTTTTTATTATACGGTTTAATTGATGGGAATAAACATATTTCATTAATTATAAGGGGCATGTTGAGAAATGTGGGCTTATTTGGAGTGCTATAAAACAAAACACATTTTCTATCATCCCAATATACTACAAAGCTAGCATTCGCTCATGCATCAAGCACTATTGCTTTATATAACCTGGCGTGTCTCTCATTTGTCTCTCCATCTTCGACTAAGTTCACAAAGAGCGCCGATCTAATCAGCCTCCCGCTGTTAGCTATCAACTCGCATTGTATATTCGCCTTAATGTCGCTTGCTTGTGCATATCTTACAAGTAATTGAATGGTCTATTCTCTGTTTAATTCTTAAGACTTGCTCTTCTTCGGAATGGATACTATAGACATACGTCACACGTCATCGTGTAAATGTTCAATGAATAGTTTTCTCGATTCCAGAAATATTTCTCCTCAATAGTTTCTTTCATCGATCTGTTATTATTTGGGTCCTGTTTAATACCTCATCTACCAACTGCAATGACACGCAGAAATATTATAATTTTATGAAAAAAGATGTCTTATTTTTTTTAGGTTTATGTATATTGCGGTTCTAATCATCATCTCACTAAGTGACCCCTTAAAAGTGTGTGGTAATATACCTTATTGTGCGTTAGTTAGAGTGTCAGAAAAAAGATAAACAATTCTGATATAATTCTTAGAAGTTTAAAAGCTGTATCAACTCAAGAATCGGGCAACATCAGAAATGTCATACCCCTGTATAAGACGCATGCACGTTCGGCGATTAAATGCTCTGTCGCCCACCGTATTCTCCTGATATTCACCCCCTAACTTTATTGTATATCCACTCTAATTTTGTAGTAAATAAGCGTGGCTTGTGTAAAAGAATCAAACCAGTTCATCTTAGATGGACCTTCCTGTTCTCATTCAAGGGATACATAAAACAGGATAGTCCACGTTAATTGCGAATTTACTGACTCAATTTCTACATTTTATGAAATATATGAGCAGGTTGACATGAGAGTAGAATGAACAGCACGAGAATCTGAATTAGTCAAATCAAAAGAAGAAATATGGAAAATATTTTATTTTGAAAAGAACAAACTGTTTTAAACATAATGTGATGGATTGAATTTCGAAAACGGGAAGAATAGCTCAGCGTGCTTAATAGAAGAATATTCCAAAAAACGTGTTAGAATCTAAGAATAATAACAAGAGGTTTTTAAGAGGGCGTCGGTGAAGGAAAGGCGCTTCCGCAAAGAAACTAGAAGGGAAAAGGGAGGCAAACACAGTAAAACAGATAAAAAAAATCACACAAGAAAATAGTGTGCATAAATGGAGGAAACCATAATTATACAAGTGGAAGCGCTACAGGCCGCGTTAAATATTAAATGACGCGAAGGGAATGCGAAAAAGAAAAGGTTAAAAAGGTGAAACCTGTGAAAAGCTTTGAGGATGGAGAAATGGGGAAATACTGATGAGTCATCATGGCCGACAACGCGCAACTGAGAGCTACAGGTGTTTCTGTTTAAATTTGTCAACATTTTTCGTTTACAGGACTTTTTTTATTTCTTGGTAGCAACCTTTTTTTAGCTGCGACAGTTTATTCTATAAGAGAGTATGCCCCATGTCTATCCCATGTGTTTGTCTGTCACAATGAACGTTTATTATTTTCGATGCGTCGTATATTTACATTGTTGGTAAATTGTCGTACAGTCGTTCACGCTATAGATGTAAAATGTCTACTGCCACATACTGCTAAAATACATTCTTAAACCTGGGGAGTAAACAAACATATTTTATTTGATATTCATCTAAATGTTTCTGTAGAAAGCCTTCCTTGTACTGCAAGTAATCGCTACCCATATCAGACAGATTTCTGTGAATATGCATGACAGTATGTCCGTTCCCAGTTCATACATTATTTCTATTACGACAAAATTAGAAAACAAAAATTATTTGTAATGTTCTGCATAGTATGTCTTAGCAAGGTTGTTAATTTAAAAAAAAAACATGTAACATTTATATGACTGTGCAATCAATTCAGCTACACAATAAGAAAACAGGGCTATCAAATCTAGTCTATAGATAATAATAGGCGGAATAACACTCCTAATTGCAGTTAGTGTATCTGAATATGAAACATTTAATATGGTGTTTTTGCTTGCTTGTTTGTTTGTTTGTTTTCGCCCTTGCCCGTTCATCTGTTCGTCTGTCCCTACTTTTCTCAATAACGACGACTTGAATTAAAAAAAAAAATTGTACAAACATTAAACATGACGTTTCTGAATTTTTCGATGTGAGGATTGGTTATTTGTATTATTATTCATCAGACTACTGTTCCCATCATGAGTGTGATTTTCACAACGTTTCGGTCGATGTAACCTCCGACCTTCTTTAATAGTATCTTGTTTAACTCGGGAAAGTTTCTGTCGAATTCAGGAATTCGGTCTCGACAGAAACATTCCCGAGTTCGACAAGATACACCTGAAGAAGGTCGGCGGAAACCTACATTCAAGATGAGAACAGTAGTCTGGTGAATTATAATACACACAACATGCAACATGATAAGAAAATACATGATAAAAAAGTAACAGCACGAATTTTCCGAGAAAACACCGGTTGTCACCTTAAAACAGTGTCTTTCGGTTTAAAATAGCTAAAATGTCCACCATTGTGTTTATTAAAAAAAAAATGGTGCCTTGGATTTTTATAAAACTCTGTGAAAATTGTAACTAACTGATTTCTATATAATTCTGTTAATCTATACTTCGCAATTATGAGTGCCCAGTCACTCTTCTAGGGTTATTAAAAACACTCCATTTTAGGGAGTATTTAACCAGAGTTGTCTAAAAAATTGTGCATGTCTATTTATCAGTTTTGCATGGTGCTAAATTAAATCATAAATAATTTAAAATCTGAGAACAGTCTTTTTCTTTGCATAGTGCAGAACTCAAATTTACATAGGTTTAGGCCTAAAACTGCACCGTTCGATCTGTTTCACCAGGATTTGCGGTCCCCTGGGGAAATTTGGGGCAAATGATGAACTTAATCATTTTCTTTAGCCTCGTTCACTGTGTACTCACGGGGACCCATGCATGCGTTTCTAGTAAGGAGTCACCATTTTAAAAGTAGTGGTTAATAAACGTGAGTTGGTCGAGGAGACAAATTCCTAGTTATTTATAATGTTGGAAAATGAGCAGAAATGTTATTATTTCGGACAACGGTTCTACTTTAAGTTATTCTCATATTACTTAGAAACGATCATGCCATAGCCAACCTAGAAACCCCTCATTATATTGTTTTTCACATTTCGAAGAATGAAACATTGCTAATAGAATTTTCTTCAATGTTTAGCTACAAATAGAGAGTAATGCACATTTTGGCAATTGCTGTAGAAACAAGAGTGTTTGTTGTAAATATTTTAAAGGAGTCATATATTGTACCTCTTTACTATGCCTCCCCACGGGACAGAGTTAGACACCAGGGTCGTTTTTTAACGTGGAGAAAATGTACACAGATAAAAAAAAATGTCTTGGTCGTGAATGACTGCTCCTCCACCTAAAGAGAACAAGAAATGGAAGTGCAGCATCTGAAGAATGTAGCTGAGTTGAAATAATGCTGAAAAAATAAGAATATTCGGAATTCTTGTTCATTCCAGCATTAAGAGGAGAACAGAGCTCATAAAAACACTAAATAACAGTACCTTATAAATATACCAGGTAAAGCAAGTGCAAGTGACATACAAATTATGCTGCTTAAATGGAAAATAACTTTACAAAGATATCTATGTCGGAATCTGTTAAATGCATGGTGATAAATCAAAGAGAAATAAAAATCGTGAAAAAGAAATTGTAATACAATATATGTCCTGCGAAAGATATATTTGTTTAAAGTAGCGGAGTGGGCATAGTTATGGCGTCGGGTACGAATCTGATGAGTTATCTTATTGAACGATTACACTGGTCAACACAATATTTTTGGCAGGCAAAGTAAGACTGGTTTCTGGGGTTTTCAAGGGCGCTGAATCCGAATCTGACATTAGTTTTTTTTTTCAAATTGGCTCTAGTTTTTGAGATATCACAGGGGGGTCGTTTGTCTGAAATCACCCATTCGCGACCATAGTTAAACGTACAAAAAACGGCTAAATAGTGCATAAATGTCAGATATTGATTTTTATGATAATCTTAAACCACAAAGACAGTGTAAAATCTCAATATAACAAGTTAAGTTAGATATAACATCATTTCATTTATCCTATAACTGAACACTTTTCATAGATTTCGAGGATATACAAAAAATTTGCTAAAAATTTGCTGAATTTTAATTCTCCAAGTGAAAAAAAACATTTACATAATCAGTTATATATCATAAATTAATGCAAAGTATTATACACTAGATTCTTAGTTACAATGAACACACTAAACAATATTTTATTCACAAAACTAAAATTGACGTTTATACGATTTTTGCTTGTGAGCAACTTTTGGGTAGTCTCTCAAAAGGTTCCAGCAGTAGTTTGCCATCATGTGCTCATCCCATTTGCCTTGATACCTCTCTTCCATTGTTTTGATGTCTTGATGGAATCTCTCTCCCTGCTCCTTACTGTAATCACCAAGATTACCAGGAAATCTGTCGAGGTGGCTAAACAAGAAATGAACTTTAATGCTCATATTTGCCCCTAGTTTTCCGTATGCAGTAAGCATCTTACGGACCAATTGCTTGTAATTGTCAGCTTTGTGATTTCCCAAAAAGTTTGTCACTACATCTGTGAAGGACACCCAAGCATTTAACTCAACCGTGTTCATATGATTAGTGAAGTCAGAATCCCTCATGAGCGTTCGAATCTGAGGTCCATCGAAGATGCCACCTTTAGCTTTTTCGATGGAAAGACCTGGAAATTGCCTGCATATGTACTTGAAGCAATCCCCATCCTTGTTCAACGCCTTAACAAACTGCTTCATGAGCCCTAGTTTTATGTGCAATGGAGGGAAGATGATTCTATCCCTGGGTACCAAAGGCTCATTGATGACGTTAGCTGTGCCGACTTCGAGACTTTCTCGTTCTGGCCAGTTCTCCCTTATCCAGTGCTGGATTCTTGCTCTGCTATCCCACAAACAAAGAAAGCAGGGATACTTTGTGTACCCACTTTGCTGACCAAGCAGAAAATTCACCATTTTCAAGTCCACACAAATCAGCCATTTATGAGTGTTGTAATTCAGCTTTTCAAGAACAAATTTCATAGCATCATACTCTTCTTTCATCTTGGTAGAATGGCCAATTGGTACAGGAGCAAACTTAATGCGATTGTGCAAAAGTACAATTTTTAGACTTGCTTTCGAGCTATCTATGAAGAGACGCCAATCTGCTGGGTCATAGGATGAGATCCCCATGCAGTTAAGAAGTGCAGAAACATCATTACAAAAGGTCAGGTCGTCTTCTTTAGAAAAGAAACGAAGCAAGCTGCCTTCCCTTGTCCTATAGTATGTTACTTTTGTGCCAGAATCAAGAATGTTTTTCTCTTGGAGTCGTGATGCAAGAACTTCAGACTGCTCCTTCGACAAACAAAGGTCTCGCACTAGGTCATTAAGTTCAGATTGATTGAAAAGCTGAGGGTCATTTGAGGGTTCTTCATAGTCACTACAGTTATCATCACTTGATATTGAAAGATCAGCTGGAATCTCTTCGGTTTCATCGATTTCAGGCAAACTGGTGAAAACAGGCACAGGTAGAGCCTCAGAGTGCGCAACAGGACGGATAGCAGAATCCAGGCTCGGATACTGCCAATTTGCTTTCTTGTGCTTGTTAAACCCCGTCATGTCATTGAGACAGAAGTAGCAGTCATCAAAATGATTGTTGAGCTCTCTCCACACCATTGGTACAGCAAACTTCAACTTCAGCTTACCGTTGGTCCAACCGCGGAGACTTTCTACACAGGTTTTGCACACCATATGTGGGGCCCAAGACTTGTCTTGGTCACCAAGTATCATATCGAAGTATGCTTTGTACGCCCTCTTGACAAAGTCTGTCATATTCCTCTTTTGTTGTGTCATCATATACTGTCCACAGATGTAACAAAAGACATCCGGTTCATATCTGCAACATCTTCTAGAAGAACTCATTTTCTCTCTGGAACTCATTTTCAACTGTGGAATTAAAAAGAAAATTCTTGATTACTGTTTAATTTATACTGCAACTATATTTATGGAACATGTTATTAAGTAATTACAGTATATAATTATATAAAAATTCTCCCTATATAAATAATTATATAAAAATTCTCCCTGAAATACTTCAATATATACATAATCATTATAATGATTCAATAATATCAGAAAATTATTATTTACTGCTTCTATATTGAAGTATTTCAGGGAGAATTTTAGCAGTTTAGGGTTATTTGGGGCTATCAGTATCTTCTAAACTAGAGCCAATCTGGCAAAACCAATGTTATATTCGTAATCAGCGACCTTCAAAACCCCAGAAAACACTCCTAGATGGTCTGCCAAAGAAAAAAAAGAAAAAATTGTTGACCAGTGTTATTTGTGGTCCGAACTTGTATCTGTAGTGTGAGGTTTGTTGGGTACCTTTAGACTTCTGACACTATTCGTTAGTATTTATGGCATAAGTTTCAAGCATATGCTTATGAGGAGGAAGAAGCCGGATGCATTAGTATTCATTATATCAAGAAATCCACCTTGATTTTGATACAGCTTAAGTTGTTTTGACTGCGTGTAACGCTTTGATCTGAAAGTTATTGCCTGATTAAATATATCCTCTTCTAGAAATATATGTTCTTCGGTAAATTTTAGATCTTTGACACTTAAACATGAAAAATAATGGAACCGTTCTGTTACATAAGTTAAAAATAACATTTGTCGCCCGCCCTTTTGTTTTTCTGTCACACTTTAACTTGTGATAACGTTTACGTTCTTCTGGCGGTTGTTGGAAGAAAATGAGTGAGTTCTGTTATTTACCTCTTAAGTAGCATTTGACTTGCGAAAACATGCCCGACATTTCTGAATGACTGAATGAGGCCGGAATTTTTCTTAGACTTAGTTATCTCTACAAATATATATTTGAGGTTTGTTGTCTTGTGAATCATATTAAAAAAAACACATTTTTTCTATTTATTTACAGAGAAAATGCAAGTTTCATGTATATAGGTCGTGGAATTACATTCATCTGCTAAAGTTCTGGCTAATTTGCTTATACTTTTAAATATTCATTATAATTAGTTCTTTATTATTTTCTTTTCTTCGGTTTTCTCATGGAATTGTCCTCTTTACTTAAC